>NC_134483.1:237705741-237965741 GCF_040206685.1 Ascaphus truei
ACTGCTCTAAGCTTCAGATTAACCAGTTCCCTGCTGGAATCCATAGCTAACAAGGATTTTCCTTCCAAGCCTTTTCCAATCTATCAAATCCTCTCTCTGTCTTGTTAGTTAATATTGGTAAGCTTCCTGTATTGTAAAAGTGTCATATCATCTTGACACAAATCTTTCAAATAAATACCTGGACCTGATGCAAAAATCTTAAATTTCGATATACAGTAGTTAAAAACTGTCCTCATGGGATTCCATGAAATAAAGGCAGTGAGTGCCAGCTTTTTGCATGTAACAAAGTATTTTATCATTTGTTTTTCGGTATATGGCTGATGAGTCATTTATGCTTCTCTGCAAATTCCTTTCTGGAACAAAGCACATAGTGCTGATAATGTTTAATATGATTGTATTGTTCTCACAACATGGTCCCCATTATTTGAATGCATACTAAATAAACCTTGATTTTAAACTATAATCATCAGTGCAATACATTCTGGACCACTATTGCTGACCATCACTTGCTGAATTGTGTATGTGACACCCTTATGTAAGGTATTACTCCCATACAGATATTGAGAGCATGCTATAGGGAATTTCTCCGTTCAGAATGTTTGTGGTCTATCTGGATCCTCTTTCTTTTGTTCACTTTTGCCGGCCCTAGTGCACCTGTCTGTTTCATGACCTCTCGTTGGTAATTGAGTAATTAATTTTAATTAAGGCAGCAGTTCAAATTGTCGTTTACAAAACAATCACATTTCTATTCAATATGTGCATCAATATAATCTGCACACTGATAACTGATTAGCTAAATTGCCGATCGATCGGCAAAGATTCGGCTCCGGGGTTCACTACTGTAAATCATTGTTAGTGCTGCAGAAGAGTACTGTACCCAAGATGCAATGTTCTGTGTGGAAGATCATGTGACCAGACAGACAATTGGTGCACTGGTAGAGAGAGGGCAAAAGGTGTGTGCCAGAACCTATCTCAGAAGAGAAAATTACTTTGTAAATGGTTGCTCTAGAAACAAAAATGCTTGTTATATGAGGAGGACCAAGAGCTCGAAGATGAGGATAGCCTTCATCCTGGGGTTACAGTACTGTAGAGTACTACTGTAAGTGTACAGTACATAAGGAACTGAGATTTTTGATAAAAAATGAAATGTTTAAAAAATGTCCCAAACATGGTTTCATTGATTCTGCCATGTACATCTTTTAATTCTGTGGTTTTACAGTATAAAACTATTTGGACTCCTGGATTTCAATTTTTTTTGCATACAGTAGTTCATTGAAATGTATAAAGTACAAGCTTGAACACACCAAAAACTATTTTGAAAGAATGAAAAGTTTTATTTTCAAACTCTAATAAAGTAAAAATAAATAATGCGCAAATACAAAGTTGTCTCTTCTTCCAAATGTACAATCTTCTTTAATTTTTGTTCTTCTAACGTAAAAGTTAAGAAACATGAATATGAATATCACATTGTTAGAAAAGTAAAGCTGATAATATCAAAGTAAAATAAATGAAAGTTTTAAATACAGTGGTTTTTGACTTCCAACAACATGATCTTCTGGCTGTCGATTTAATGCTTCCTTTTCTGAAAAACAAAATGTCTACATTATGATGCT
Source organism: Ascaphus truei (assembly GCF_040206685.1). NCBI lineage: Eukaryota > Metazoa > Chordata > Amphibia > Anura > Ascaphidae > Ascaphus > Ascaphus truei. The sequence goes on from NC_134483.1 coordinate 237,707,355, forward strand.
TTAAGTAATCTGTAAGAGATGTGTGCAAAGGTATGCTAATGGAGACCGTTTAGGTTGAAATTAACATAAGGCCTAACATAATTGCCTGTTCCTTTAAACAATGTAAACACAAAACATAAAAGTAAAACCTGCTCCACTTTGGAAAATAACTAGACAGTATGTGCACTAGCTATCTGTGGCTGCCTTGATAAGCCAGTTTCGAGTCCCAAAAGCATATACCATATTTCTCAGGGAGCAATGTATAAGAAAGTCTTATCTGGTTCTCCAGATGCAGGATTTTGCAGTCCAACCACTCCCAGGAATAACAGTCTGGTCTTTCCTCTGTCAACATAGTTGTATACTCAGGAACAAACTTTGGTCAGGCCTCCTTGTCTTTATGTCAGCCCAATTGTGAGCAATGGAATCTCTCTCCTGTTTCCAACTGGAGACTTTTTCTTAGAGTTCTAAATTTAGCCAGGTGAGGTGGAGTCTGGTTAATTGCCTGACTGCACTTAACCATCTCCCTGCTGGATTTAGAGGCAGTTTCTCTTAACCAGAGATAGGTCCCTGTCACATACTCTATACAACAAAAAGAAAGGTGCTGGAAAAGGCGCTTAAGCTTAATAAACAATAAAACAATACTGTGAAATTTACTCTAATATTTCAGAGTGCAAAATAAACTCATATAAATGAGCCAAGGCTGCCCGGAAACACTAACCGAATCAAATCAGAGAAAACAATGCAGAAAACAGATTCAAACCGGCACCTTATAGAGACAGTCCAAGCAAATGTCCATATTCACTAATAAGTAGGTGGCATCTAGTCCTTATAGGATGATCCAATCATATGCACCTGGACTAACTTGCAGACTTCGTGGATGGCGTCACATGATATGTGAAATCAAACATCAAAAAAATCATAGTCTATACTGTTAGTTAAAATTACATTCTGTATGCCCTTTATTTTTGGGGGATTATACAATTGTTTAGGTAGATTACATGTGTCTGTATGGTGTATAGGCCATAGATCATTTTGGGTAGAGGTCTTAGGGGTGTCTGAGTGATCTTGGCATAAATTGAATCACACCATGTTAGTTAAAATGAGGATATGTAAAATGTTAATAATCTCATTATCTGTGATTAAGCATAAGATTTGTAGCAATAGAATACATTCTCATATTAATCTCATGCAGAACTAACCACATTTACATGAAAGTGTCTGTCAGCATTAATTGATCTTGTCCTACTTTTTTTTTTTGCCATGGGAAGATTCATACTGTATGAGTTCCCCTTATGAGCCTCTTCAAGCCTGTCCATTATGTGGACAGAAAAGATGTACCTATTGAGGAAGATGAGCTGTGAGAGGATGCAATCGCAGACAGTGTCCCTTTTAAAAAAGATCCACAGATTGCTTCCATTCGTCAGGCCCAAAACTTTTTTGGCCAATTAAAAAGTCATTAACGAGATGAGAAATCTAATTGAAACACAAATAAGTGCACTAAAATCTATTGATGTAAGTATCAAGAAACAAGGGCAGGGACAAGCTGGGAGGAGAGGAACAGGTCAATAAGGGATCCAGGCACCCAATATTCATGCTGCAGAACTGGGCCTGTCCAAAACAGGGGAAATAGATTCTGCACAATAAGAACTGTTGAGCCACCACCAAGTTCTTTAGTGACACCAACAAAGCAGGTAGCACTAACAAATCCTGTAGCACCGACCATAGCTGCTGGCACAGCAGGAGATACAACACCCATTGGTCTTAAAACAAGATCCAAAAGAGGTCATCAATGGTTTCTCTCCGCATTGTTAAAATGTCCCGGTCATGTGAAGCGAGATAATTTAAACATGGCACCCCTTACTGGGGCCTGCAACTCGGGAAGCAGGGGGTCCGAAGGCTGAAATTAATGCGGTTCAACTCCGTAGACCCACTGCTTCAATAATTTGTTTTTCAAATAAAATAAAATAAAAGCCATGTGATCACCTGTTAGAGGCGCTGGGAGAGTGATTATTCAGTCTACTCTTACTGCATCTCTCTTACAGACTGAAGCGGTCCAGAAGGATTCACACAGAAGAATTTCAATTCAGGAGCACAGACCCCCACTGTGTTAATAGTGATGGACCATTACTCGGGTTGCAGGGATTCCACGAGCACTTGGGACCAGGACTGTTCCCGTGGCGGAATCTGCGCAACCAACCATTGTGCTACCACCGTATAAACATTCATACACAGATATACATACATACACTATATATACTGTGACAAACGGCTTACTCCGGGGCTCCGTCGTTTGTCCGGGACTGTTTAGAACACGGTCTTTTAGGGTAGGTTAAATGATGAGGCGTCACGTACTGTTCCTTTAAACAGGCTATGCCTGGTTTATTCAGTCCCAGGCACTGAGACTGCCACAGTGCATACAACAGAAAACAGATCAAAACAAAAGCTGCTCACCTGAGCGATAACTTAACTTAGATATCCCTGACTCAGGGTTGGAAGTGGCTTTTCCACTTCCAACATCAAAACACGGTACTTTTGCAGTCTTACACAAATGAACAGAAAGATTGAACCTGTTTGGGGAAGAGGCTTCTCCCCTCTGTAGTTCAGCAGCCTTCCAGCCTCCTGGCTCTTGTGGGGAGACCAGAGCAAACAGGAAATCAGTCTTTCATACCTGATTCCTAATTAGCATGACAGGTGACAGAAATCAGGCAGCAGACAAACTCTGGTCTGGATCTCTCATCCCTCAGTTCCAGCGCTTGCCAAACTGTGGGATGGAGTGTATGTATTATAAGGCTGCACTCCCAGGCCAAACAGGATAGAAACTGTCTAGTATCCTGGGAGCCCTATATACGGAATTTATTACCATCCCCTGGTTTCTGTCACATATCCTCCCCCCCAGCTCAGACCTCGAGGGATGAGCGACCATGGATATTAGGGAGTGCATCCTTGACAACCCGTCAGCATTGCCATGTTTGTGCCCTGACCTGTGTTCCACAGAAAATTTAAAGGGTTGTAGGCTTAGGAACCACCTGGTCACTCTAGCATTCTTTTCCCTGTTTTGACACATCCAGGTAAGGGGTGCATGATCTGTGACCAACCGGAATTTTCTCCCCAACAGGTAGTATTTGAGCGTCTCTACAGCCCACTTTATTGCGAGACACTCTTTCTCTACTATGGAGTAATTTTTCTCCTGGGGATTTAGTTTCCTACTTAAATAAAGGATGGGGTGCTCCTCACCTTGAGACTCCTGGGAGAGTACCGCCCCCAGCCCTACCTCAGATGCGTCGGTTTGGACTACGAACTCTTTGGAGAAGTCAGGTGTGACCAACACTGGTTGGGCACAGAGAGCTTCTTTCAGGCTTCTAAAGGCCTGTTCGGTTTCGGGGGACCACTTTACCATTAGCGGTCCTCTTGCTTTTGTGAGGTCAGTTAGTGGGGTTGCCTTAGTTGCAAAATTGGGAATAAACCTTCTATAGTACCCAATTAACCCCAAAAAGGTCCTTACTTGTTTTTTTGTAACTGGCCATGGCCAATTTTGTATCGCCTCCACTTTGAGTGTTTGGGGTTTGAGTAAACCTCTGCCAATAGAATATCCCAGATACTTGGCCTCCTCCAGACCAATAGTGCATTTAGCGGGGTTAGCAGTTAGTCCAGCAGACTGGACTGCGTCAAGCACAGCTTGGACCTTTGGAAGGTGGGATTGCCAATCTTCACTATGGATTACCACATCATCCAGGTAGGCGGCAGCATACCGAGCATGTGGTTTTAAAATTTTATCCATCATTCTTTGGAATGTGGCGGGAGCTCCATGTAAGCCAAAAGGCAACACCTTATACTGAAAGAGGCCGTCTGGGGTTGAGAAGGCTGTCTTTTCTTTTGCCCTTTCTGTGAGGGGAACCTGCCAGTACCCTTTTGTTAGGTCTAGGGTTGTGAGATATCGGGCTTTGCCCAGTCTCTCTACAAGTTCATCTACCCTGGGCATAGGATAAGTATCAAATTTTGACACCGCGTTTAGTTTCCGGTAGTCATTACAAAACCTTGTTGTACCATCTGGCTTTGGGACTAAGACTATAGGGCTGTTCCACCCACTTTGGGATTCCTCAATTACACCTAGTTTTAGCATTTTTTTAACCTCTAAACTTATAGCCTTTCTTTTGGCCTCTGGGATTCGGTACGGTTTAAGGTTAACTCGGACCCCCGGTTCAGAGACTAGATCATGTTCAATTACGCTAGTTCTACCTGGCCGTATAGAGAAGATTTCTTTGTTTCTTTTCACTAAATTCTGAACCTCTCGTTTCTGATGAACAGACAGGGTTTCAGCTATGCTAACCTCTGGGTCAGTTTCTTGATTCTCTGACGGACCTGGGGGTACTAGGGTTAACAAGACTTCTCTATCTTTCCAGGGCTTGAGTAGGTTTATATGGTAAATTTGCTCAGGTTTCCTCCTACCTGGCTGTCTTACCTTATAATTTACTTCTCCCACTCTTTCCAAGACCTCATATGGCCCATGCCATTTAGCAAGGAATTTACTCTCCACGGTGGGAACCAGAACTAGTACCCTATCACCTGGAGAAAAAATTCTGACCCTAGCACCCTTATTATATGTATTCCTCTGTGCTTCTTGAGCTTTCTCCATGTGTTCCCTCACTATGGGTAGGACTGCAGCAATGCGGTCCTGCATCTGGGCAACATGCTCTATTACACTTCTGTAAGGGGTAACCTCGTGTTCCCAAGTCTCTTTGGCTATATCCAGTAAGCCCCTTGGGTGTCGGCCATACAATAGTTCAAACGGGGAGAAGCCAGTGGATGATTGGGGAACTTCCCTAATGGCAAATAACAGGTACGGTAACAAACAATCCCAGTTTTTCCCATCTTTATCAACCGCCCGCCGTAACATGCTCTTTAAGGTTTTATTGAACCTTTCCACTAAACCATCTGTTTGTGGATGATAGACTGAGGTTCTGAGATGCTTGATTTTTAGGAGTTTACATAGCTCTTTCGTTACTTGGGACATAAATGGTGTTCCCTGGTCAGATAGAATCTCTTTAGGAATCCCGACCCGGGAAAACAGAACTACTAACTCTTTTGCTATGTTTTTAGCTGAGGTGCTACGTAGGGGAACTGCCTCCGGATATCGGGTGGCATAATCTAATATTACCAATATATGCTGATGTCCCCTAGCAGACTTTATTAGGGGTCCTACTAGATCCATAGCAATCCGGTCAAATGGTACCTCTATTATGGGAAGGGGTACCAATGGGCTGCGGTACGCCTTGAACGGGGCGGTGATCTGACATTCTGGGCATGAGGAACAATAATTCGTAATTTCTGCCAGAACCCCAGGCCAATAGAAGCTTCGGAGAACCTTTTCTTTTGTCTTTTCCACCCCTAGGTGTCCCCCCAATGGATGACTATGTGCGAGGTGTAATACTACGTTACGGAATGTCCGTGGTACCAACAATTGTTTAGTTGTAACTGATTTCCTTTTATCAACCCGATATACTAGGTCGTTCTCTACCTCGAAGTAGGGGTAAGCAAGTGACCTATCTGGTTGGCCAGGAGTACTATTCTGGTCCCGTATATTTCCCCTTGCTACCGCTAATGTGGGGTCCTCCCACTGGGCCTTCTTAAAACTCCCAGGACTGACCTCTAGGTCAGCGAGGTTCTTATCCGGTTCTGGGGTGGTAAGTGTCTGCTCAACATCTTGATTTGGGGTATTCCCTACCAAAGTAGTGATGGGGAAGGGAATTTTACAGCACTCCTCCTTTTCCCCCTTCTTATTTGGGCCCTCGTCAACCTCCATTTCTGAAAAAGGGAAAGGATTTGTTTCTTCTAATACTTCGTTATGGTCCGCTATTGAACTCTGGGCGCTATTCTGAGCGGGGGACCACATTTTTAGAAAATGGGGAAAGTCGGTCCCTATTAACACATCATGTGCCAGTTTGGGTACAATACCCACCTTGAAATCTAAAGAACCAAACTCTGTTTCAAAAAAAACATCAACAGTGGAATATTCATGATTATCCCCATGTATACAACAAATTGCCACTCTTTGTGAACTGTTTCCCTGTTTCTTCTTAATGGGCAAGAGGTATTCGGACACTAGTGTGACCATGCTCCCAGAGTCAAGAAGTGCCCGAACCCTCTTACCATTAACCTTTACAAATGCCCACAGATGGTTATTCAAGGGGTCCTCTGGGCTAGGGCCCATACATTGGGACAACAGCGAATAAGGTTCCACGCTGTTGCATTGCATGGGCTCATCATTTAGTGGGCAGATTTTTGCTGTGTGGCCCCTCTCATGACAATTTACACATTTAGGTACATAGTCTGTGTCCCACTTAGAGCCTTTTCCCGGCTCCCCATGTTGGCTATTGCCCTTAGTGTGCGAACCACTGTTGCTGGTGCTGCGTGAAGGTGGTCGCCGCTCTTCAGCGCCCCTTAACCCCGGTACCCTTTTACCGTCTCTGGAAGAGTCCTGGAACCTCGGGTAGTGGGGTTGCTCCACGACTGTGGGTTGCGGGTGCTCTTCTGCTGCATTGTACCTTTCTACGAGGGCCACAAGCTCATCCGCATTGTGGGGGTCACTCCGACTGACCCAACGGCGTAAGGCAGAGGGAAGTTTCCTCAAGAAGTGGTCCATGACCAACCGTTCCACGATGTGGCTGGCTGAGTTGATCTCGGGTTGTAGCCACTTCCGGGCGAGGTGGATGAGGTCATACATCTGGCTTCGGGTGGCTTTATCCATCGTGAAGGACCATGCGTGAAACCTTTGGGCGCGAACAGCCGTGGTTACGCCGAGGCGGGCGAGGATCTCGAACTTCAATTTTGCATAGACGTTAGCTTCGGCTGGCTCTAGATCAAAGTAAGCCTTCTGGGGTTCGCCGCTTAGGAAGGGTGCGATTAGACCAGCCCACTCAGCTTCTGGCCATCCCTCTCTCTGTGCCGTGCGTTCAAACGTGAGAAGATAGGCTTCCACATCATCCGAGGGTCCCATCTTCTGAAGGTAGTGGCTTGCCCTGGTCATTTTCGGTACTGGGGCTGCCGCTGCCAGTGGAAGGTTACTGATAGTCCCCCTCAGGATCTCGAGTTCCTGCTGTAAGCCCTGAGCGAACCGCTGTTGCTCCTCTCTCAGCAAGCGGTTTGTCTCTTGCTGGTTTGCATTCGTGTTTTGCAGGGCTTCATTCGTCTGCTGCTGGTTTGCATTAGTTTCTTGCTGGGCTATTAACAGCTGTTGCTGGGTTTCATTCACGTCTTTCTGGGCAGCGACATTGCGTACCAGCGCACCCACCACGTTTTCCATCTTGTTTGCAGAGGATGAAAAAAAACTTTTTTTTTTTTCAAAGTTCTTCAACCCGCAGACCCCCTAGTGCTCTGCCCGCATTCTCCACCATATGTGACAAACGGCTTACTCCGGGGCTCCGTCGTTTGTCCGTGACTGTTTAGAACACGGTCTTTTAGGGTAGGTTAAATGATGAGGCGTCACGTACTGTTCCTTTAAACAGGCTATGCCTGGTTTATTCAGTCCCAGGCACTGAGACTGCCACAGTGCATACAACAGAAAACAGATCAAAACAAAAGCTGCTCACCTGAGCGATAACTTAACTTAGATATCCCTGACTCAGGGTTGGAAGTGGCTTTTCCACTTCCAACATCAAAACACGGTACTTTTGCAGTCTTACACAAATGAACAGAAAGATTGAACCTGTTTGGGGAAGAGGCTTCTCCCCTCTGTAGTTCAGCAGCCTTCCAGCCTCCTGGCTCTTGTGGGGAGACCAGAGCAAACAGGAAATCAGTCTTTCATACCTGATTCCTAATTAGCATGACAGGTGACAGAAATCAGGCAGCAGACAAACTCTGGTCTGGATCTCTCATCCCTCAGTTCCAGCGCTTGCCAAACTGTGGGATGGAGTGTATGTATTATAAGGCTGCACTCCCAGGCCAAACAGGATAGAAACTGTCTAGTATCCTGGGAGCCCTATATACGGAATTTATTACCATCCCCTGGTTTCTGTCACAATACATATATATATAGAGTATATATTTACACACATATACACACACACATACGCACACGCACACGCACACATACACTAACATACACTTACAGATATACACACATAAACTTCCATAGATACACATATAGATACACACCTACACACATAGACATACAAAGTGGTCACCTCGCCACACTGCTCTCGTCTGTGGTTAAACAGAATTATTAAACTGTATTTGTTGTGCGTGTCCGGCTGCTGTTGCCCTTAATATCTTTGCTTATGATACTCTGAATGCTATAATGCATTGAGTGCAGGTGGTTGGAGCAGAAGATAAAATGTACAGATCTACCTTTGTCTAATGACCTTGTTCAGTATTGTACATCACCAACAGATTTCCTGTGGCTCAGTATTAGAGTTTCGACCGCAGCCTCCAACCCTCTCCCCCATGTATCGGTAGCCTTGCGAGCCCAATGCCCTTTCACACCAGTGTGAACATTCTCCTCTATTCTCCCACATGTTTTTCTCTCACTCGGCCCCCTCCCCCACCATCACTTAAATACCACCTAAATTTAATCCTGGTCCTCAATCCACCTCTTCATACTCATTCCCCCTCCCCCACACACTTCCCCGACCCCTGATACCCATACAATTCCCGTCCCGCAATGCCCACAAAATACACACAATCCTCCCCACAATAATTACCCCTCGTCCCATGCATACAAAATGCATCGCACACACACAAAATTCAACACACACGCACAAAATTCAACACATAAAATGTAACACACTGTGAGGGAGTGTATAAGAGATTAAAAAACTCCCTCACTTTATTAGAATGGAAAAACCACACCCAAGTTGTAAGTCTGCTAGCTAAGGCCCGTAATATAGTGGTCGCGCTTGCTGCGCCATGCGCGCGCGGCAGTTATAGTTGGCTGTGGTTAGCTAGACATTGTATGCTAGGGCCACGTGCACGGAGGTACAGCCGCAGCCGCTTTTATTTTAACACATCTCGGTTATTTTCCAGTGATTTTTTCAGAATGTCACGTGCTTGACCGCGTTCATGCCACATTCATGCCGTATTCATGCCGCATTCATGCTGGCCGTCACCCGCGCTTGATCTGTTTAATGATAATGGTTAGGATTTAATTGGGTGCAATTCATCGCGTATCCGCTAGGTGGCAGATATTCATGAATTGTAATGAATTCTAATGTGTACACTACAGTACATGTGCTTCAGTAATGTGTCGACTTGCAGGTGTTTAAAAAATACCACAGTGGTCCATTGTGAATTGACCTTGGTACTGAAGAAGTTACACTAATGTATCAATTTAGGCATTTCATATTAAAAACTCATTGCACAGTGTCTGGTGTTCTATTGTCCTGAGAGTTCCGAGATGAGTGCACCGCCGCAGTACGTGTGGAAAAAGCCTGACATAACTTATGCTTATTTAATATGGTCCGCAATTAATGCAGCAGATGATAAGATGGCCACAGTTGGTCAAATTTATCAATATTTTATCGAAAATTATGACTTTTACAAATTTTCACCAGATGCTCGTGTGTGGAAGCGTGCAATAAGGAAAAAGTTATGTATCGATCCATGTTTTTTTCGTATTGATCCTGCACCCGGAGTTAGAGGAGGGTATTGGTGTGTTGCCCCAGATTTTTCCAGTGTCTTTGAACATGGAGACTTCAAAAGGCGAAAGGTCATGGTAAAACCAACTAAGAATCGTCAGTCCCAGGCAAGCAATGCACCAGTGCCAGCACCGGTTTTCAATAACAGTCTGACCGTCAGTGAAAACCTGCTGACCGGCAACCCTTGCTGTCTGTCCCCGCCTGGATACCTGCAGCCTGAGCAGGATTTCACGTACAGATACCAGCAAGCTTGCATGTACCAAAAAGATTTCCAGCTTCATCAGCTGTCAACTACAGGTGTAGCAGGCCCGCTGTCACCTGTCAACTACGTGTATAATCAAGAATTCTGGACTGGTGGCAGTGGCTCGGCGCCAACTGATGTGCAAAGTCTATGGTGAGTACGGCTGCCATAATTTATTCTTTTTTTGAAATATCAATATCAATGCACAGTCAAGCGATTCTCTTGTATTCAATCGCTTTGCTTATGATTATTTTGTTCAATTATTTTAGTCACAATTCGCGAAAATGTAGTCCAGCAATATCATTGGCTGAGCAGCTTCTACAGTAGATACTGAACAATTGGTGGACAGCTAGGCGCATGCGCCTACTGTATGTCTCATTGGGACCTCGTTAAAACGCATATGCGTGTCATCACAGCTAGGCGCATGCGTGTTCTCTATGTGAACAAGAGATGCCCCCCGAGAAAATTATTGTTGGGACTGACCGAGGGGACTGTGGAGACTGAATGTGGGAACTTCTTTGGGGGACTAACTATTTTGAATCTACCATTACAGTAATAGTTTTATTTTTCCTCAGAAAATAAACTTTGTTATCAGGCGGAGAACGGCAAATGGAGGGATTTCGATGAATAATGTCGCTTTTTGTAACGATGCTTGCACATTGCTTAATCTGATTTAAAAATCCACGTACCGGAGGCAACAATCTAGAGCAGTGGCAGTGCCATTTTTTTGTATTAGGATAGTGTGACTGTGAGCTTTATAGAAAACCTGAAACATTTCAGTATGCTGATTTTTTTCATACAGTAGACAATACTTGTTTACATACTGTATAATAAACCCCAAAAATAAAAAGTATGCATTTATTCTGTGTATGGTGTAAGTAAAAACATTTTTTAATACAATTGAAAACAATCTACTTTATTTGTCAAAACAATCACAGGTGTATGGTGCAAGTAAAAACATTTATTAATACAATTGAAAACAATCTACATTATTTGTCAAAACAATCACAGGTGTATGGTGCAAGTAAAAACATTTATTAATACAATTGAAAACAATCTACATTATTTTAATTGGAGTATAGTGTCACGGGAGACGAGGACTAATACCATTGATCAATATCGCCAGACAGAACACAAGAGTTTATAAAATTAATTTATTGGAAAAACATATCCACAACTATACAACAGACACAAACATCACATGTACCCAACTGGGGAAACTGGGGAATACCCTGCCTAACTAGTCGCAGGGACCTACTTGCAGAGGTTTCCCCTGTTCTCTCTTCGCCCAGTGCCCACAGGACTGGTTTTCAGGCCTGAGACCAGCACTGGTTTGGACACTGCAGTTTCTCCCTGTAACAGCAACACCTCTGTAACTCTCTGCAGGCTATGTCTGCTAGGTGTCTCCCTCCCCACCTTTTGTGCACTTAAAACATAACATTGCAACACTCAGGGCCAGGAGCTGCCTACATGCTGGCCCTGATTGGTGGATAGGACTGCAGCATAACATTTGCAACAATTCTATGCAAACCTATTAACCCCTGATTCCTGAGGTGCTGGAACCAAGCAAAGACATACATATATATACGCATAACATACAATACAATACCAATGTATTACTGACAGGTAGGGGTAATGGCAGACTTAACCTTTATAAACAGCAGCCATAATTCCCCCTACCGTCACACCTCCCCCCTTAAGTGGAAAGCTCTGGGGTAGCGACCCCAATGGGTTAATCCCCAAGCGTGACGTCTGAAGGTCAGAGCTAAGCCAGCCCAGGATCGTCCTGCCGGGAAAGTCCATCGGCATTGCCGTGCCCACTCCCTATTTTTTACTGAATGGTAAAGTCATATTCTTGGAGGGTCAAACTCCAACGCAGGAGCTTGACATTATCCCCTGACACCCGCTGTAACCAGCTCAGGGGGTTGTGGTCAGTAATGACCATAATTGTGCGGCCATACACATATGGTTGAAGTTTCCGGAGGGCCTATACTATAGCCAGGCACTCTTTCTCAACCGTAGCATAAGCAGCCTCCCGATCTAATAACTTGCGGCTCAGGTACACGATGGGGTGTTCAACCCCATCGGCACCCATCTGACTCAACACTGCACCAATGCCAAAGTTAGAGGCATCAGTTTGAATCAGGAACCGCTTATCATAGCCGGGGGCTGCAAGGATTGGAGAACTTGCCAGGGCAGCCTTCAGAGCTGAGGAGGCACCCTCACACTCCGGTGACCAGGTTACAGTGTGAGGTGGCCTCTTTTTAGTCAGGTTAGTCAAGGGTTTGGCCACAGCACTATAATTGGGTTCAGTATGCGGTAATACCCAGCGGTCCCCAAAAAGGCTAGCACCTGCTTCTTAGTTCTGGGAACGGTCACCCCACAATGGATTCCACCTTGGCAGGCTCAGGTTTGAGATGGGCCCCGCCGACACTGTGCCCAAGATATATGACCTCTGCCATCCCTATATGGCACTTAGCTGGCTTTAACGTTTGCCCGGCCTCCTGGATGCGGGCTTGGACTGCCGCTACAGGAGTAAGGTGGTCAGCCCAGGAACTACTAAAGACCGCCAGGTCATCTAGTATGCCCTAGCATACCCCTGCATTCCTTCTAGCAGGCGGTTCACCAGACACTGGAAGGTAGTCGGTGCATTCTTCATCCCAAATGGCATGACGGAAAACTCATACAAGCCACTTGGGGTGATGAAGGCAGACTTCTCCCGCGCCTCCTGGGTCAATGGGATCTGCCAGTACCCCCGGCTCAGATCCATGGTGGTCAGATATCTTGCCCTAGCGAGCTCGTCTAACAGCTCATCCATCCGTGGCATGGGATAGGCATCCGACACTGTCTTGGCATTTAACTGCCGGTAGTCTATGCAGAACCGGGTGGATCCATCCTTTTTGGGAACAAGGACCGCTGGCGAGGCCCAAGGACTCTGTGACCTGGAGATCACTCCCATCTCCAACATCTCCTCAATCTCCTTCTCCATGATCCGTTTTACCTCCATAAACACTCGGTAGGCAGACTTCCAAAGCGGCCTATGATCACCAGTGTTGACCGGATGATCAGTTAGGTGAGTCGGTCCCGGCTTGTCCGTGAACAGACTCCCATACCTTCCTAACAACTCTCGCGCCTGCTTCCATTGGGAAGCCGCGAGCTGGGACCCTATCACCACGTCTTCCACAGTGCCTCCCTGCCTTGCCTCCCCTAAGAGATCGGGCAGAGCTCTGCTTGCCGCATCTCCCTATGGTGGGCTACACACCGCCATCACCACCGGTCCACTCGCATGATATTCTTTTAACATGTTGATGTGGTAGCTCCGATGTCTACCTAACTCCTGATCCAGAGCTACCTCGCAATTTGACTCATTCACCCGCCGGATTACCGGACACGGGCTGGACCAGGCAGCTAGGAGTTTATTCTGGCGAGTTAGCTTCAGAACAAGCACCTGCTGCCCTGGGATGAACTCTCTACTATGGGCATTTTTATCATACCAGTGCTTCGGCCAGGTCTGAGCTCCCTTGAGGTTAGCCTGCGCTAAGCACATCAGATCTGCCAACTGATATCTGAGCTCCACCACATACTGGAGCACCGTCGCATCCGTTGTGGGGGTCTCTCCCTCCCACCCCTCCCGGAAAAGGTTGAGCGGTCCACGGACCCGGTGCCCATATAGAAGCTCGAAGGGTGAGAAACCGGTAGACACTTGTGGCACCTTCATGTATGCAAACAGTAGGTGCTGCAGGTGTGCTTCACAGTCCCTTCCTTCGGCCTCCACAAATGCACGCAGCATCTGCTTCAGGGTGCCATTGAACCACTCACACAGTCTGTTGGTTTGAGGGTGATAGGTGGCTGTGCGGAGAGATGTCACCCTACACGCAGCCCAGAGACTTTGAAGCAGCTCGCTCATAAACTGTTCTTCCTGGTCACTCAGGATCTCACTAGGAAAACTTTCCCTTGTAAAAATATTTATCAGCGCCTCAGCCACCTTCCGGGTGTTAATGGAGGAAAGAGCCACCGCCTCCGGGTACCTGGTCGCAAAGTCTATGACGGTTAAAATATATATTTTCCCTGACCTACTGGGAATTATCAGGGGCCCGATGATATCTACCACTATCCGTTGAAATGGTTCCTCTATCACCGGTAGCGCACTCAGGGGGACCTTCGCCCGATCGCCTTGCCTCCCCACTCGCACATAGGACAAACTACTCGGGCCCTGAAAGTTAGATCACTGGAGCATACTGGGAATATAAGACGTAAGTTGGACACACACAGTGTTCCCAAACATTTTAACCTTTTTCATGCCTCTAATCCAAAAGATATAATTATTAAGGGCATTGAACATGTCCCCCTCAATTGTAGAGGTGGTGATCGAACTATAGAACTAATAAAGAGAGAGACATTTTGGATCCACCGATTAAAAACGTTGAGTCCAGCAGGACTCAACGCAGATATAGAGATCAGTGTCTTATTATAGTTTTATATGTATTACTCAATATACACACTGTGTGTTTCCTCTTTCATTGTCTAAACCCATTGTATTTTAGCCATATCCAGTGCCCATCGTCATAGTATTTTACCATTATTATTATTATTATTATACCAATATTTTGTTTTCTATTCCCCTCACTAATAAAGAGGGGGAAAGATATTTATGAATGTGTATATATATACACTCATGTGTGTATATTTTTTAATATTGTAATTTTTTTATTATTATATCTTTTACCATTTTATTAATGGTTTTATATATATATGTGTAGAGTTTTCGAGAACAATATAGATATTGTTTTATATATATGGAGATTTTTAGCGTTTTTGGTGATATGCACATGAGTATATGTATGGATAAATGTATATTTTTTATATATATATTTTAGATATATATTAAGCTTTTTATTAACATATATGTTATACTAATTTTGCATTTTTCTACTTCCCCCCTTTTTTCCTTCTTCCTGCTGCTTTATTCCATCCCTATCCCTATTTATGTATACATATGTTATGTTGAGTATTTTGTAACAACATACAGATAGTTATCCCTGGTATATAGCTATCACCCATTTGTTATTATTATTATTTGTTTTTTATATATATATTATTAATTAGTCAGCTTCTATATGTACTAGTTGTTAATAGTTAGAATTTTGTTATTATTTATATGTAGTTTTGTTTAAATATTTTAAGATTATTAAAGATAGTGCTGCATTTATATTGTATTACATTGCTAGTTAGGACTTATTGTTTTCCCGCCCATGAGCCAATCACCAGTGATCACTCGAACCAATAGCAAGGGGTGAATTAACCCATCATCCAATCAGAACCTATTGGAGGTATATTTATTGATTAGGAAGTGTAATGCTATAGATTGAACTACTGACGAACCTGCTAAGCCAGTGAAATGCGTAGAGTTGAACCTGCAGCAGCCTGAGACATCATCCAGCATCTCCCCTGCCACCCGGTGATCTTACCATCTCGATCGAGCGCGATCGGAAGTGACGTCACGGAGCGACCGGAAGTGACGCGACGCCATCTCGGGAGCAGGGCTGGTGACACGAAAGTGTGTTATCTTTTCACACCGAGGGAATATGCTGCTGATTCCTGTTACCATCTACTGACTGGGTCTACATTGTTGTATCAATTGCCTATAATTCACTGGGAGAGTGTGAGTCCCCAATCGTGATTTACTTTTCTAGTGCTGAATTGTTTAAACACACTACACTATATATATATATATTTTTCCCTGTATGTGGTGATATCTGCGCTCCCCACAAGCTTCTCTCCACCATCCCATGACAGGAGGAATTGGATCTCCTCCACAGAGGGTTGAGCACCGAAGTTCACCATTTATTATCTTTTATCACATATGAGCACCTTTAATAATTGTTCACAGTGTAATTCACAGTTTATTTTACCTCTATTAGAAGCGCCTCACATTTTTTTGTTTTACACTCCCCACTCGCTGGCAGGTATCACAGGTGCGGCAGAACGCCGATGCCTCCGGTGATACCCCCGGCCAGTTGAAACTCTGGGTCAGCCTGGCCCTCATACCAGTAACCCCCTGATGCCTGGCCAGCGGGATCGCATGCACTAAGTGCAACAATTGTGCGCGGTACTTAGTAGGTACCACCAACTGACTTTTGGCTGTCCATGGTCTGTCCGGAGCTGTCGGGGATTTTTCCCAGTATAAGAGTCCCTGACGCCACAGGATCCGCTTGGATCCGGACTCAGAGGATGGTTCTGCAGCACGTTGCCTCATGCCCTCCAAGCTCAGGTCCGTCCGTACAGCATCCCGGAACGTCTGGCTCTGCTCCAGCCCACTGGCCCTAGTCACACTGTCTGGGATATCAGTTTCAGTCAGGGCAGGCTCCGCTCGACTTACCCAGTCAACCTTCTCCAGATTCCAAGGCCTCGGAAGTGACAGTTTCAGGATTGGGACCCTGAACTGCAACTGAGTCTGGGATGGGACCAAGGCGACTCTGGCTCCGAGTCACTGCAGCTACAGCTACGGCATCGTCCTCCTTGTAGCTGCATCAGAGTCAACCCAAGTCATTGCCCAACAGTACAGGAGCATCTAAGCCGGGCAGAATGCCAACATCGCGGATGCCTTGGCCCGCACCCCAGTCCAAGAAAACACGGGCCACTTGGGGGGATTTGCTTCCCCCATCTGCCAGAGTCACCCTCATCCCCTCCCCAAGTAGAAGATGCTCTGGCCCGACCATATCTGGTCGAACCAGAGTAACAGCAGCACCGGAATCCAGCATACCGGTGGTCATCCGGTCCCCAATTGTCACCGGTCGAAGGTGCTTGATCCGGACATCCGAGGGACCAAGACCGACCATGGCAACCTGGGAAGCTGGTTCGACTGGAACAAAGGGGTTGGTCGCTTGGGTCATTGCGACTGGCACCAGGAACGAAGGGGAGGGTGCTGGATCATCTGGGCTGCCTATCCAGGCGATGGCCCGGGCCGCTTGGGTACATTGCCCAGCCCCTGCACCCTGGGGCTGGAGAAGCTTGGGACAGTCGCGTTTCATGTGCCCCGTCTGGTTGCACCTGAAGCATCGCCGTTCATGGACGAACTCGGTAGGAGCCGGCCGGCTGCTGCCAGGAGCTCGTGCTGGTTCGGTCGGCATCAGGCTGTTGAGGCTGTAATGGTACTGTCAGTTTCAGGGGCACCGTGAGCCGCCTCCGGAGATAAAGACGTGCGGCTATAAAGTCATCGGCTAGTGCCACCGTTTGCCTCGCACTGGCCGGTTTGTGGTCGGTGACCCACTCTCGTATCTCAGGCAAGCATTTTAGCACAAACTGTTCTTTAACCATCAGGTCATGGAGTGTCTTAAAGGCTGTTACCTCACACCCGGCAATCCATCTTTTAGAATTGTTCTCTAGCCGGGACATGAACTCGAGGTGCGTGTCTTGGGACCCCTTGTTAAGGGCTCTGAACTGGGTCCGGTAGGTCTCTGGGGTAATAGCATACCATGCCAGTAGAACCTCCTTCACAACTGGGTAGTCCTTTGCATCTTCCCGGTCCATCTCACGGTGGACCACAGCTGCTTTGCCCCAAAGCTATGGGGCCAGGTATTTGACCCAGTCCTCCTCAGGTAGATCGTGCATGTCACAATAGTTCTCAAAGGACCATCAATGTCATCCGTGTCCTCGCAAAACGCACCAAAGCTGCTATACTTGATTGGGGGTGCCCGACTGGCACGGGACCTCCTACTTCCCAATGATGATCGGGTGGGTGCATGAGCCATCAGGAGCTAGAGCAGGGCGACTCACTCAGCAGCAGTGGCCTCACTGCCTAGGTCATCCAGCGCACAAAGGATGTATGCTGGCATGCCCACCTCCACTGCAGGTGGCTCCGTTGAATGCTCCTCTGATTCCTCACCAGAGTTGGCTGGTGATTCCTGAAGTCCAGAGGGGCCCAGAACTGCCTCAGGGCTGGCCAGTGCTTCAGCTCTAACCCCTGAGCTCTGCACCTCATACGCTAGCAAGTCGGCAATCAGCTGCGTCTTCTTGCGGTTTCTGGTAGGTATTCCGCACTCCTCACACCGGAGAACGATCCGTTCCTTGGTCCAGGACCGATACTTGGCTTGTATCCTTGTTGTCTTGTCTGTATGTTGACTAAACTACAGGGACTGGTGAGGGTTTGTGTGTCTGAGTATTGTACAGCTATAACTCTGAGTTCTGTGGTCTTCAAAATGGAGACCTCACTCAGGACAGATATTCCCTGTAGAATATCGATGCTGAGCCTGGCGAACCCACCTGCTGCCACCAGAAAATAGCCTGTCACAGGAGACCAGGACTAATACCAGGGATCAATATCGCCAGACAGAACACAAGAGTTTATAAAATTAATTTATTGGAAAAACATATCCACAACTATACAACAGACACAAATCACACGTACCCAACTGGGGAAACTGGGGAATACCATGCCTAACTAGTCGCAGGGACCTACTTGCAGAGGTTTCCCCTGTTCTCTCTTCACCCAGTGTCTACAGGACTGGTTTTCAGGCCTGAGACCAGCACTGGCTTGGACACTGCAGTTTCTCCCTGTCACAGCAACACCTCTGTAACTCTCTGCAGGCTCTGTCTGCTAGGGGTCTCCCTCCCCACCTTTTTGTACACTTTAAACATAACATTGCAACACTCAGGGCCAGGAGCTGCCTACATGCCCGGCCCTGATTGGTGGATAGGACTGCAGCATAACATTTGCAACAATTCTATGCAAACCTATAAACCCCTGATTCCTGAGGTGCTGGAACCAAGCAAAGACATACATATATATACATAATATACAATACAATACCAATGTATTCCTGACAGGTAGGGGTAATGGCAGACTTAACCTTTATAAACAGCAGTCATAATTCCCCCTACCGTCACATACAGTAAGTAAAAAATGAATCAACATTTGAACAGACGAGCAATCACTCATCGAATTCGATCCCCACCAGTCTGTCCTTCCAGGGACGATGCCTTGTATGCCGCTAAATACCATTTATGGAGTCTCTCACGGTTTCCATTAAATGATCTGTAATGGAATTATTGAGCCGCAATTCCTCCACCATAGTATTTCTTAGATTTTCAGGAAGAGCCTTTTTGACGCGATTCCCTTCGTAGTTCACTTTGTGTGTCCACTGTAAGTACACCTCGTAGCTCACGTGGTGCTTGAAAATGAGCATGGCATGTTTCTGGGCTACACCACCACTTGCAAACCTATACTTCTCCCTGAGTGCCTGGGACAGGTCGCGCAAGATGATGTCGGGCACCGTCTCAATGCAAGCGTGTGTGGGTGGGATTCTGGGAGCGGGTGTGCTTCTGGGAACGGGTGTGCTTGTGACAGCAGGCGAGGGTAGGTATTCTGGGAGGATGCTTTCCGCCTGTATTAGTCGCCTTGTCTGTGTTGTCTCCTGGCGTGGTCTTGACGGTGTTGTCATGTCATCCTCGTCAACGGCATACATGAACACATATTCTTCTGATGGAGGGGGTGCGCTTGGTGATGGAAGGTTGGAGGTCCCATCCATCCCATCCATGCCACCCTCCTGCTCGTACAGGGGCAGGAACTCCAAGCAAATTATGTATCCCCGCTATGTCAGTCTCTATCTTCTCCATGCGCTTATCCATCTTCTCCATACGCTTCTCCATCTTCTCCATCCGTTGATCCATATTTAGCATAGTCTCTAAAAGAAGATCTATCTTTACCAGCATACCAGAGTTCTCAGGGATATTGACACTTAACCCATTCAGCATGTGGTCTAACGAGCTGGATCTTGTGCATGGGGTGCTGTGGACATCTGAGTGGATGGGTGCTGGAGCAGATGAGATAGGGGTTCCCTGGAGAGAAGCGGCAGCGTGGGGTGAAGGAGATGGTGGCCTGGGGGTTCCATGGAGAGAAGCGGAAGCGTTGTCGAGGAGTGCAGGAGAAGGTGTCCTGGGGGTTCGATGGAGTGGCTTCCATTTGTTTTGCTTTAATGATATATCAGCAAATTTCTTCTTGACATAATACGGCTTCTTACAAGCCTTAGCCTTTGGAGTGACGTTATCACGAAACGCGTAGGGTCAGAGGTCACGGTGCCTTGGAAGAAATCGGAAGTGCGTCACGCGGTGGATCTTCTCACAGCACACGAAGACTGTGTAGGAGCGGTCCCTGTGTGTTGCTGTGTGGTGCTGGGCTATTTGTTGGGTTCCTTGCGGCCAACAGGGGAGTGTACGACAACCCCCCCACTTTTGCAGGTGTCTGCAGAGGATTTTTTTCGTCCGGAGGATTTCCCCATTACCTGGTGTTCACACGCTTGTTATTCCGGTCCTTTTTTTTTCTGTTTTTGTGTTTACAATACACACTATGATGATTATTCTCTTGTCATTTTTCCACATGTCACAAATCTACTGAGTGGAACCTGATCTAATGACTGGTTGGACTATACTTTGGACTCTTTGGACTCAGTGGACATTTCATTTTGTGTTTTGGGCGCTGGTCTGTATTTGTTTTTGTTATGCACTGTACTGTACTACTTTAGTGTGCATTATTTTGACCACTTTTCTTTTCTTGTTACAGGAATCATGAATAAAGTTTTTTTTCAAGAGCAAATAGTACCTGAGATTGTGGAATACATTACACATGAATTCCCAGGTGGTCACCGTTTCTACCAGGAAAACGATCCCAAGAACACCACATCTGCTGCGCATATTCTTGCCTGCGGTATAACTGGTTGAAGACAAAGGCAGAGTAAGTATGGTAACTGAGTCTCATTTTTTTCCACTGTTTACTGTGTATCTCTTTAACTAATTTGCCTTCTTTTCCCCCTCCTATGACAGATCTCCAGACTTCAATCCAATCGAAATGGTCTGGCATCAGCTGAAGGATCATATCCGAAAAGTTGTGAAACCCTCCAAAAAGGATGAGTTGGCGAATGGCATACTGAGTTTTTGGAACAATGTACTCACCGTCGAACGATGTAATAAATATATCGACTATATTGTGACTGTGTTGCCCATTGTGATATAGCTTAATGGGCATGCATCAGGAAGGTAGTATGGTACAGTATGATACAGGTAAGTATGGCACAGATTGTTTTACAGTATACAGTATGCACTTAACCTGATCCTGTTACAAAGTATATTACAGTAGTTATACAGTAGTTATAATGTATAATGAGTTCCAGTATACAGTAGTTTGAAAGTACTGCACCGACACACTTTATTCGAGCAAATACCCGGTATGTACCTGGCAGATACCTGGAATGCGCCGCTCCTCACCTCTGACAAGCCCCGTTGCATTTGCCTTCCCAGCCTGGGTTCATGCCTGGCTGACGGGCGGCTGATCTGTTAAATGATAATGATTAGGATTTAATAGGCTGCAATGCTTCGCGTGTCTACCAGATGGCATAAATTCATGAATTGTAATGCAGTATATATATATATACTGTGCAGTATTGCAGCCAGAGGAAATAAAATGCTTCAATCCCTGCTTGGAAAATACCTCAATGCACTCGGGCAGAAAACAGTCACAAACCTCAATACACCCGGGTATACCCGAATTCGTGGGACTAGCCGAGCTCAAATAAAGTGTGTCGCCAGTGTAGTAACTGCATATTCCAATATAGAGTAGTTATACTGCACACAATGCCATTACAGTATATGCACTTAACTACACACATTTTTTATTTCCTTTTCAGAGAGATCTGCACTAAAAAAGGACGGGCGTGGGGAGGGGAGTATCATGTATAAATTGTGTGAACTGTGTGTATAGTGTATCCACAGTCATGATTTACACAACCCACCCCCTCTCTCAATGAACTACAGAATGCAATGTGGCCATGATGAAGAACAGAGACTAAAAATTTGTATTACTGTTTTTATTATTATAAATTTGCATTATTCATGATTATTTGTATTTTTCATTCTTCCATGATTATCCACCGGCCCTTAATTTTCAACTGACAGAAAACTACAGCACGTGTACAAAGAAGATACAGTACTGTAAATACTGATTTCAGTATTATTCATGATTATTTGTATTTTTTATTCCTGATAAAATAAAATAAATATTTCTTTACATTCACGATAATCATAATCATTGGAAAAAAAACCCTCCCCACCCCTCACGTTGTAAGGCTTGTGTGTGAAGTTGTGGAGGGGGGAGTGGTTGAAGGGCCAAGAAGGGCTAATCAGATTAACATAATAAATTCGGGATGGGATTTTCACATTTGTGAGAGGTGACGATAACAAGATTACAGCCACAAAGCCAACTATTTGAAAATGAATGGTTTGTGAGAGGTGTCGATAAGAAGTTGAAATCCTTGGGCCTTGTGTGTGGGGAGGAGAGGGAAGCTGTATGAAGGATTACCTGTAGTTCAAAGACATATTTTCAACAGGTCAGCATAATGTTTTGATCCCCACACCCCCAAATAAAAATCACAGTACTATGCCACCCTCCTCATAAAGAACGTGCATGACTAGTGTAGAATTAAAAAGCAACAGTACTGATTGATTCCCATAATATCCAGAATTGCTATGCAAGCCCATGTCGATAACCAACAAAATATATATTTGTTAAACTTGATTCTCAGAATATCAAGAATTGTTATGCAGGCACGACGAGAGAAAAAAAAATATTTTTTTTCCAGACTTCTGTAGAATTTCTAATTGAATGGGAAGTTATACACGCATGTGCATTAATAATCAACAAAGTTCCAGGTCCCAAAGAGAATTACACGCATGCACAGAAATGTGAGAGCAGGCTCGGGAAGATTACAGCCACAAAGCCAACCATTTCAAAATCAATGTTTTGTGAGAGATGTCGATAAGAAGTTGAAATCCTTGAGCCTTGTGTGTGTGCGGGGGGAGGGGGGAAGCTGTATGAAGGATTACCTGTAGTTCAAAGACATATTTTCAACAGGTCAGCATAATGTTTTGATTCCCACACCCCCAAATAAAAATCACAGTACTATGCCACCCACCCCATAAAGAACGTGCATGACTAGTGTAGAATTAAAAAGCAACAGTACTGATTGATTCTCAGAATATCCAGAAATGTTATGCAAACCCATGTCAATAACTGAAAAAAATAGATATTTGTAAAACTTGATTCTCATAATATCCAGAATTGCTATGCAAGCCATTGTCGATAACCAACAAAATATATATTTGTTAAACTTGATTCTCAGAATATCAAAAATTGTTATGCAGGCACATGTCGAGAGAAAAAAAAATACTTTTTTTTCCAGACTTCTGTAGAATTTCTAATTGAATGGGAAGTTATACACGCATGCACATTAATAATCAACAAAGTCCCAGGTCCCAAAGAGAATTACACGCAGGCGCAGAAATGTGAGAGCAGGCTCGGGAAGATTACAGCCACAAAGCCAACCTTTTGAAAATGAATG
Source organism: Ascaphus truei (assembly GCF_040206685.1). Classification (NCBI taxonomy): domain Eukaryota; kingdom Metazoa; phylum Chordata; class Amphibia; order Anura; family Ascaphidae; genus Ascaphus; species Ascaphus truei. The sequence continues at coordinate 237,730,592 of NC_134483.1, forward strand.
GTTTGTGAGAGGTGTCGATAAGAAGTTGAAATCCTTGAGCCTTGTGTGTGGGGGGAAGAGGTTAGCTGTATGAAGAATTACCTGTAGTTCAAAGACATATTTTCAACAGGTCAGCATAAAGTTTGGATCCCCACACCCCAAAATAAAAATCACAGTACTATACCACCCTCCTCATAAAGAACGTGCATGACTACTGTAGAATTAAAAAGCAACAGTACTGATTGATTCTCAGAATATCCAGAAGTGTTATGCAAGCCCATGTCGATAACCGAAAAAAATAGTTATTTGTAAAACTTGATTCTCATAATATCCAGAATTGCTGTGCAAGCCCATGTCGATAACCGAAAAAAATATATATTTGTAAAACTTGATTCTCAGAATATCAAGAATTGTTATCCAGGCACATGTCGAGAAAAGAAAAAAAAATAACAAAAAAAACCTCGGAGAAGGGGCGGCGACGGTGAGGAAGATGGAGTCTTGATTTCTGAGCTCCTCTAACACCGGCATTAATAAAGCTAATAGCAGCAACAGATCCCACGATCTAACTATCTAAACCATATAGAAAAACTTATAAATATACAAGGATGCCAGCAGGCAGGGTGGCCCGAGCTAAAAGTCAGCCGGTCACTACATATTTTAAAAAGAAAGCAGAGACACCAGCAGAGAAATCAAAGCTTCCCACTCAGCTTGATAACATGGACCCTGACAGTGATCCCTCTCAGGAGGATGAAAGGGACGAGGAGATGGTCAGACGAAAGGACCTGAAGGAATTTTGTGCCAAGATGTAAAAAAAATTTAAGACTGAATTATGGGCTCTTAGGAAGGATGTGGACGCACTTGGGGAGCGAACTGACACCCTACAGAGAAATGCTGATGAAACTACAGCCACCATTGCACAGACACAGGATCAAGTCTCCACAATGAATGACAGAATTAAATTTCTGGAAGATAAAGTGGAAGATGCTGAGAATAGAGACAGAAGGTGCAATATAAGGCTGAGGGGTATCCCAGAAAGTATCCTGGACCCTGAAGATTTCACAAATAGCTGGCTGGAACATATTTTCCCTGATAAACCAGAGTCTGAAATCAAACTGGACAGGTGCCATAGAGCTCTCCGTGGCAAACCTCAGAAAGGTGACCCCCCAAGAGACATTGTGGCCCGCTTCCACCATTTCCGTACTAAAGAAGAGTTATGCAGGCTTGCCAGAGAGGATAACTCCCTAGCATTTGAAGGAGTTAAAATACAAGTATTTCAAGATCTGGCACCAGCCACCTTGCTGAAACGGAGAGCCTTTGCACATATCACTAAGGCCCTCAGGGATAACAACACGAGGTATAGATGGTTGTTCCCCTGTGCCCTTCTATCCATTAAAAATGGAGTGGCACACACTCTGCGGAGCCCTGAAGAAGGTGAGGGTTTTTTAGCCAAACTTGGAATCACCGGAGCTAATCATAACCCACCCCATGCCCCTCCGACCCGTTCCAGCATCCCAACACCCAGTTGGAGTCGAGCTGGCACCTCTGGCATCAGAAAACCCACCAAAGATGGCGCAGCTGAGATGTCACCTAGATCTGATAAAGCATAATCTGCCCTGCTTACTTTATCATATCAGTTCATGTCAGATCCGCACCCTCATACTCTTGCCCTGCACCAGAGGAGCTGTAGCACCACAAGGATGGCGCCCCGACAAAGACCAGCTTACCTGGATGACTTCTAGCTGAAAAAATCAATTTCCCACTCGGAGTAGGCACGCACACAACTTTGGCGACGCAGCCATCTTGCCAGGCTCTTTCCTGGTCTCGCGCGGGAGGCTGAATAGCTTTCGCGCGCTTTGGAGGATGACGTCATCGCCGGGCGCTCTCATCTCGCGAGAGCTCGGGCGCCCCGGGATGACGCGACGCTTGAACACTCCAGAATCCAAGATGGAGGTCGGGGGTTGTCCGGGGCGGTTGCGAGGGGGCCGGAGAGATGCTGAAACCGTGGAACTCCCCGCCGACCGCCCTAGACGTCCCTGAAGTGCAGTACAGACCCCACGATGGACCAATTGGCCCTGTCTGTATATACTTAGTTACAAGATGCCACAAGTGAATAAAAAGTTCCCCCTGCCCGCCCCTTATTTCCCAAACACTTATTAAACTGTGCCTCATACTTAGTAATCCTTCCCCCCCCCAATGTATATGATTGACATGGTATATGTAATTAATTGTTTTATGTACTATACCAGGGGAGCGCAAACTTTTGTGCTGCGCCCCCCTGTCTCTCTGCCCCCGGCTCTCGTGCCCCCCTGCCTACCTTTATCCGCGTCAGATGACGCTGCGTGGGCGTGTGACGTCAGGTCACATGGTGCCGCGGCGTCTATTGACGCCACGTTGCCATGGCGACGCAACACAGACTGCTGAATCCCGGTAAGTAAACAGTTGCAGAGGCCTCACGCGATCCCCCGGCATTTAATTTAAATGCCTGGGGGAAGAGCGCGGGGCCTCTGCAACTGCCCGCGCCCCCCCAGCACAATCTCCCACCCCCCCTGGGGGTCGCGCCCCCCACTTTGCGCACCGCTGTACTATACTATATATGTGGATGGTATATTGCTTATATTATTTATTATGTTATATGGATTTTATATGTTTATATATAATCAATTGATATGGTTAATGGTATAATTAAATGTAATATACTATCTACAATATATACATTCCTGGGATGAGATACAGATATTAAACACGGTTGTTACATTATAAATATGATATATATGGGATGTATAGTATAGTAGTTGTAGATATATAATACAATATACATAAGTAAGGGCATAATGCTGAAGTATAAGCTATATATGTTATCATATATGATATATAGGCGGCTATATGTATTTTTAGGACTATGGTTATAGGTATGTGTATGTATGTGTGTATGTAGGTGCGGATGTGTATATGTATGTATATAAGGGAGCATGTCTATATGCGTATATATATGCATATGTATACGGGTGTATATAGATATGTGTACGTGTATAGATACGTATGTATGTGTGTATACGTAGTGACAGTTATTCAAATTACAAGTTATATAAAGTATATACTAAGAGACAGTGGACGGTCAACAACAATAGGGAACAAACCTGAAAGTTGACGGGTGGAACAAACAATAAAGTTGACAAGTTGGACGAGTGAGGAGCATTGACGGATCTGACAGGGTTAAGTTAGTTCGTTAAATTAGACAAGATATATAAGTTACATGTGAGTTGTATATTTGTGACACCAGTTTTACAAGTTTTACAAGTTGTACAATACTAATATTAATATAGTGCCGGGGGAGCTACTCCCCTTCGTGCATGTACCCCTTTTCTCGGTCTTCAGTTTGGAAGGACCGTTACCAAGACCCAGGGTGGTTGATCTCCACTTTAGGAGACTGGCCCATCATGAAATTGGAGCCAGACACTCCACCCTCTGGGCACAGGAGCTACTCTCGGGGGCTCCCGAGATACGCTCTTGTATGCTATGTTTTTCTTTATTATTATTTATTTTTCTCCCACCTTTTATTTTCCCTCCCCACCCTTTCCTGCCGCAATCCCATCGTTGTTTTCCATGTATTGTCTACCTATCCCCACCTTTTCCCTCACCCCTCTCTTCCCAGGATGTACGATATCCAGCCACCACATCAAATCGACATAGCAGGTATGAATATTACTATAAGAAACACCAGGAAAAACATCAAGAGTAAGTACAATGCTCACTTTACATATTCTCTCTTACACATGAAAAATGGCGCTTACATGTATTTCACATAATGTAAAGGGCTTTGATAGCCCGACCAAAAGAAAGCTGGCTTTCACTGATTATAAGAGAAAAGGGACGGAAGTGTTATTCTTGCCGGAGACGCACTTCAGCAGGAATAACTCACCTGGGTTTTTAGACAAAGGCTTCACTCAATTTTACATGGCCTCTGCATCTGTCAAGAAAAGATGAGTAGCCATTTTATTCCATAATACCATACCCTTTGTACTCCAGACAATTAAGAAAGACGCAGAAGGTCGCTATCTCATTCTCACTGGAACAATACATGAACAGCCCATCACATTGGCCTCCATATATGCTCCTTGTGTACAAGAGGCATCTTTCTTTGACAGATTCTTTCGCCTATTGAGTTCAGTAGCTAAAGGATATATCATAATCGGAGGAGATTTCAACATTATGATGCAATCTTCCCTGGACAGGTCAGGAGGAGGCGACTCTGATAATAAAAGAGCTCAAGACACCCTACGCAGTGCATTGAAAAACATCCAATTAGTAGATATATGGAGGGAGTTACATCCAACATCTAGGGACTACACCTTCTACTCTCATCCACATACCTCATATAGTAGAATCGATTATCTCTTCGTTTCATGTCACATGGTTCCGAAGGTCACTAATGCAATGATCCATGATATTTCATGGTCTGACCATGCACCAATCGAGCTTAGGTGCAACAATATTGTGACAAGTCGACCAGGCGCAAATTGGAAACTCAACGAATCTATCCTTAAAATACCCGAAATTTGTACTACAATAGCTCAGGAGATAACTCATTTTTTTGAAATTAACACAGGCTCTGTGGAATCCCATACGGTCTTATGGGAGGCTCAGAAAGCAACTTTAAGGGGCATAATAATCAGTATTACCGCCAAAAGAAAACGAGTCAGAGACTCCAAAATTCGGAAGCTCCAATCCAAATTACATTCCCTGCTATCAAAGCATAAAACCAACTCAGATCCAATTACAGCAAAGGAACTGAAAGACACAAAAATCGAATTAAATATGCTATTGACTTCCCGAGCAGATAACTCCTTATGTTGGTCTAGGAGAAAGTTTTATGAAAAAGCTAACAGGCCGGATACGATGCTAGCTCGAGCACTAAAAGATAGGCAATCTAAGTTTAACATCCAAGCTATACGCTTAAAATCGGGTATTCCCACGGCCAACCCTAAAAAAATAGTAGAAGAATTTGGTTCATTCTATGGTTCCCTATACGACGGAAAGAAAGTGGCACACAATAAAACCACGAGCAGTGCACTGAGAGATTTCTTAGCCAGCTCAAAACTGGAGAGATTGACAGAGCATGACAGGGAAGATATGGGCGCTGACTTCACATTGGAAGAAGTGTCGCAAGCCATAAAGGAACTGAAACCATCAAAAGCACCAGGTCCTGATGGCTTTTCGGGGCTGTATTACAAGAAGTTCTCTGAATCACTCGCCCCACAGCTGCTCCATATGTTTAATGCTATTTTAGCAGGAGCCCCTATTCCCGAGGACATGCTACGGTCGTCTATATCACTAATACATAAACCTGGCAAGGATCCGCTCAATTGTAAAAGCTATAGACCAATTTCTCTAATCAATACCGATATGAAAAATATATGCCAAACTTCTGGCCAATAGATTGAGTCTAATCCTACCCAGACTAATACATCCAGATCAAGTTGGGTTTGTTAAGGGGAGGCAGGCAGCGGATAACACCCGACGATTCATTGATCTGTTAGAATTGGCAAACAAAAATAACACAAAAAGCATGTTATTAAGTCTGGATGCAGAAAAAGCTTTTGATAGGATAGACTGGCCATATCTACGAGAGACGCTCACGGTATTTGGCTTCGGGGGTAGGGTGAGTGGAGCGTTTATGTCGCTGTACTCAGGCCCATCTGCCAGAGTCATACATCAGGGCTTCCCCTCAGACCCTTTCCCTATCCAAAGTGGCACGAGACAGGGGTGCCCATTATCTCCCCTCCTGTTTGCCCTATGTATCGAACCTCTGGCAGCACGTATTCGAGAAAACCCGGATATCTCAGGGTTAAACGCATACTCCCAATCACACAAAGCGGCCCTGTATGCAGATGATATCCTATTAATCATCTCAAAACCTCTCACATCATTACCTAATCTATTTGACCTTTTGGATAAATTCTCTAAGGTCTCTGGATTTAAGATAAACCAATCCAAATCTGAGGCTCTGAATATCAATCTCCCCGGACATATAGAGAAACTACTGAAATTGAATTTTAATTTTAATTGGCAAAAGAATTCACTAAAATATTTAGGGATTCATATCACCAAAGATGCAAAAAACATCTATAAAGCAAATTATCCCAAACTAATTCGGACTCTAAAACAAGACCTAATCAGATGGTCCTCCAAGAAGATTTCTTGGATAGGAAGGATACACAGCGTGAAGATGAATTTACTTCCACATATCCTATACCTCTTCCAGACATTGCCTGTGCCACTCAAACTGAAGGATATACTCTCACTTCAGTCTGAAATATCTAACTTTATCTGGGGAGGTAAAAAAACGAGAGTAAATAAATTAAACATGAAGAGACCTACACTGGCGACACACTTTATTCGAGCTCGGCTAGTCCCACGAATTCGGGTATACCCGGGTGTATTGAGGTTTGTGACTGTTTTCTGCCCGAGTGCATTGAGGTATTTTCCAAGCAGGGATTGAAGCATTTTATTCCCGCTGGCTGCAATACTGCACAGTATATATATATATACTGCATTACAATTCATGAATTTATGCCATCTGGTAGACACGCGAAGCATTGCAGCCTATTAAATCCTAATCATTATCATTTAACAGATCAGCCGCCCGTCAGCCAGGCATGAACCCAGGCTGGGAAGGCAAACGCAACGGGGCTTGTCAGAGGTGAGGAGCGGTGCATTCCAGGTATCTGCCAGGTACATACTGGGTATTTGCTCGAATAAAGTGTGTCGGTGCAGTACTTTAGCAGGGGGCTTAGCGGTACCCTGCCTGTTGTCATATTTTCAAGCAGCTCAATTAAGCCAGATCATTCAATGGCATTCCGACCCTAAATTAAAAAAATGGGTAGAGCTAGAAACTGCTGCTTGCTCCCCATTAGAGCTTAATAATTTGATTTGGCTACCTAAATCGTTAAGAAAAAACACTTTGTTCCCACTCACCTCTACGACTAACTCTTTATCTGTCTGGGAAATATCAAAACTGAAAAACTCACTCACATCAGCAAACTCGCTGATGACACCTATTTGGAACAATCCTAAATTTGCGCCGGGGGTTATTGGTCATAATCACTCAATCTGGAGACACAAAGAATATGATAGACTCAAAGATCTGGAGGGCTTCGATCTAAAAATTAAATCATTTGACCAACTCAGATCAGAAAATGATATTCCTCATGCTGAATTCTACAAATTCCTTCAGATCAGAGCATTTTATAATAAATTCGCCCCATACCCCCCATTGACGAATTTCGAAAAGCTCTGTCGGGCAGAAACCGACACAAAGGGACTCATATCTACAATATACGGAGAGGTAGTCGAGCCTGCAACTTCAAAACAACAAATACCCTCATTCCGTACCCAATGGGAGAGAGACCTTGGGGAGTCTTAGAGGACGAGGAATGGAATACTTTATTTTTAGGAGCTGCAAAAAGCTCGATTTGCACCACACTGAAGGAGAACGCATATAAAGTCCTCATGAGATGGTACCTCACCCCACTCAAATTATCTAAGTTCATACCAGGGTCCTCTCCATTGTGCCCTAAGCAATGTGGAGGAACAGCTGACCTGTTACATATGCTGTGGTCCTGCCCGCGGATATCCCTGATATGGGAAAAGATCAGAAATTGGATCCAGAGAATATTTGATCTCACAATCCCCCCAGACCCGTGGTTGTTTCTCCTAAACAGACCTCTAAAGGGCCTATCAAAATCCAACAACAAACTAATTGCACACTTTGCAATCGCCACGCGGTGCGAGATCGCAGCATTATGGAAACGCCCCGAAATTCCAATTATCCCAAAGATTCGGAACCGTATTTGGTATATTTGCCAGATGGAAAAACTAACAAGCCTAGTTAATGATACTGGTGATAACTACTTAAAAGTTTGGGCCCCATGGCTAGCTCAGACAGACATCCCAGGGGTAGAGCATGACACAATTTGGCTATAATAGTAATAGATGCGTTCTCCTTGGGTGGAGAGAAAATTATGTTTACAGCTGGATCACCAGTCCCACTCATTATTGACTACTTATACGGTCACACGATCTTCTACGAGGTTCTATAGTATATGAGCCGTCTTAGTAAACTCCAGAAACCACTACATCCTCACCCTATACGCTCCCTTTCCTCCTTCCACCCCCCTCTAACCTACCTCCTCCCCCTTTTTTTTTTTTTTTTTATATATTATTTATTTATTTTTCCTTGTTTATAACAAATATTATTTTACCATGGATACACATCACCTAAAATAAGATCTTTACCTACGCGGCGGAGTAGGGCTCGAAAAACCGCGTGGGCTCATTAAATATGTAATATATGCTACCCTGTTTACCATGTATTGGATATGTTTTTCATGTATATCATGTATTTACACACCAATAAAATACAAGTTATAAAAAAAAAAAAAAAAAAACGCCTTTTTTTTCAGACATGAACTTCTAAATGAATGGGAAGTCATACACGCATGCGCAGGAATATAAGGCCATGCTCGGGAAGATTCAAGCCAGAAAGCCATCCATTACAAATGAATGGTGTGGGTGAGGTGTTGATAAGAAGTTGAAATCCTTGAGCCTTGTGTGTGTGGGTGCGAGGGGGAGAGCGCTGTATGATGGATTATCAGTTCAAATAAATATTTTCAAAACATCATCATAATGTTTAATGCGCCGAAATGTGATACTGTAACACGATTATGCGTTTCAACAATGTTCAAATGAGACATACAGTAGTGTACAGTACACGCATGCGCATTAAATAAACAGTATGAAAAGCAGTAAAAATATTGATTACTAAATAATACATATACTGTAGAAATGTGATAATTTTATATTCAAAGAAGACGCAACGTTATATTTTTGTAATACTGTATAAATCTTCAAATTTACAATTACTGCGCACGCACACACAGACGCAGAAAATGTACGGCTGTACTGTATGTTGAATTGCTATTAGACTATTAGACTTTTTAGACAACCCGCCTGAGTTTTTAGACGGTATTGCAGTATTGCGGCCAGCTCTAAAAATCCGAGCGCAAACATATCGCAAACCGCTCCGGAAAAAAACAAAACAGAACGTGTATGGCCGCGGTTATCAGAGAGGTGCGGCTACGGCCGCCTTAGGATAAAGGCGGCCGCAGCTCTAAGTATTTGCGCCGCTACCGCCGCTGTAATGTATGTAATGTATGTACAGTATGTGTGTGTGTATGTATGTGTGTGTGTGCACAATGTTAATAAATATTTTATTCTTACCAATGTGTCTTTTTTTAAATTGTAAAAATATATAATAAATTGCACATATACATACATACACAAACATACACATACACACACACCCGCACACACACACACACACACACGCAAGCAGCAGAATTCTAGCTGTTTAATTTTGCTCTCAATCTGTGAGGAAACAGGTTGCATAAAGCTTGGTTGGGGGAGAGCATGAACTCCCTTTTATGTACCTGAGAGTGGTGGTTATTTGCAGACCTATGCTACTTACTTTAAGTGCTTTTTTTATGTTCATTACAAGTATACGGCAACCTGCTTTCCCTGATAAGGGAAATAAAGGACTTTCATTGAAAGAAGTAGTGTGTTAGCGCCTTTCTGACCATACCTACAAGGCTGCTCCGTCACACACAAACACACACACACAAAATGGAACACACACACAAAATGCAACACACACTTACCTTGCTGGTTGTCTGAGGCTGCCGGGCCCAGGCTCTCCCCAGCTCCTGCAGGCCTCTTTTTCATGTGAAAAGGAAAGATCCAGCGCTCCATGAATTTGCAAATGTATCAAATTTATTGTGCCATACACAACGACCGTTTCGACCTTAGTAGGTCTTTTTCATGCCTTTTCACTTGAAAAAGACCTACTAAGGTCGAAACGGTCGTTGTGTATGTCGCAATAAATTTGATACTTTTGCAAATCCGTGGAGCGCTTGATCTTTCCTTTTCACAGTTCAAGCTTGGATATTTGTGACAGGTATCTCTTTGAACCAGCAGCACTGGTAAAAATGTTTTGTTTATTTGATTAATGGTGTGCAGCATATCACTGTTCATTTGGCCTCTTTTCCATGCCAGACCTCTCTCTAGCTGCATGCCTTTCTAGCTCTCCCATGCCAGGTCTCACTCCCGCCAGTGCACGCTTGATGCTGGACCCATCAGAAGTACTAGCGTGCACTGGCAAAATAAAGGAGGTTGAGAGGCAGAAGATCTGAGAAAATTAGCAACGCTATACAAGAACATGTTATTATATTATAAAGTACTGTAGAGTAAATCATACCATACCTTGGAGATCTTTCAATGTGAACAATTTAATATGTTGATGTTTGAATAAAATACACATTTTAACTGTTTAATTTCTATATATTTTTTACCAGTTTTGTGATACATCCTACTGTGTATTTTGTATTTATTTGAATTCTATACAACACCATAACATTTCATTATTCATTTGTGAGAACATGATCCAATCTGCCTTTTCAAACTTTTGTTACATTGCAACATGTTATTCGTTGGTAATCTTTTTTTAATCCAAAACAATCTATAGCAAATGGTTATTCTAATTAGTAAATTTAAAAAAATAAAGCCCCTTATCTATCCATTTATGTTATCACATCTGTGCTTGTCTTATGAAGAGCTCAAACATGGTTAGTACTAATTAATTTTAACAATAGCAGATTTGATCAATCATGTTTTCAAATACCTTTCTCTAAATTCAGATACATAACATAGGCTTAACGTTATTGCTGCTAATGAGTTATTTCATGTATTAAATTATATTTACTTTAGTATCTAAAGTAAATATAGTTGGCATAAAAAAAAATAAGTTAGCAAGGATTTATAAATATTTTTTGCAAATATGATTTATTGCTTATAAAACCATAATTAAAATAGTTCCTTGAATTTAATTCGTTATTTGATATAAAATATGATACCATTTCCATACATGAGCAGTCTGGGTTACATATACATTTTGAAACACATTGGCTTGGATTGTAATCAACTTTCTTTTTTTATCTCTCATTTTTGTGTCAAAGTATTTGGGACATGTTAATCATACATTGCCAGGTCTCCTACCTTCAGGTCTGTGGGGTGGGGGGATGGCTGCAGGTCTGCTCGGGTGCCCCCAGCACTGCAGGCAGACCCGCCATAGGTGCAGGTAGTGCTCCGGTAAGGCTGCGGGCTGTCAGGGGTAGGGCTGTGTGGTGACCGAGTTGCCGGAGCTCCGTGGCACACTTGACAGCGGGGCCCGCCAGTTTGTTTTGCCTCGTGCATGCCACCCCTGTATTTCCGAAAACAGGCAAAAGTTTGTTCAGTCCTTACAGGGTTCGTTAGAGAACCCTTAGCTCTAACGAATTCCAGAAGAGGGGGCTGATCCTTTGTTACGATATTATTAACCCCTCACACTCCGGAACCGCTGACGCTGGAACTTGGTCAAATCGTTGTTAAATCAGATGAATCTGCTAGGGACTGTCCAGCAGGCATTTTTATATGGTTGAGGGCCCTATACCCAACATGAACAACCAATCCCTCTCGTGGGAACATTTCTCCCACCTATCCCCGACTTGCCAGTAGTCTGCAGAAGTTGCGTCCCAGTTTGCACGGAGCAGGCGATAACTTCACACCTATGCTCCTTTGCATACCGGGACCCTCCCTTACCTGGCGACACTGAGTCTGGGGTTTGGCCACCAAGTGTGAAGTACCTATTCTTTACACCGGTATGTGGCACTTACAATATCCCCACCATCCTAACACCTAGGATTGCTGAGGCTTTTCAACTCCGGACTTCTCATAGACATTGAGGCACCTACTCTGCTGGGGGCCTTTGAAGTACAGAGTTGAGAAAACCCTCAGTTCATTCATCCTTAACATACTTGCATGTTAAAGGATTTATTCCCGGGCTGACAGAAAAAACTTCCCGTCTTTACTTTTAAAACCAACAGTATAACACATTTTATTAATAAAGTATGTTCTGCTTATGCCACTACTATAAACTTGATATGGGTGTGTTTGTTTTTTGTTTTTCTATAGCTGCGGCCACCTATATCCTAATGCGGCCATAGCGGCGCAACTCTGATAACCGCGGGCAGATGCAGTATATTTTTTTTTCCGGAATATGTTCCGGTATTTTAGCGCTCGTAATATTAGCATATTCTTAGCGCTGTCTGCAATACTGCAATACCGTCTAAAAACTCATGAGGGGCGTTCGCGAGCTGTTGTCTTCAAAGTCTAACACTGTAGCAATTCAACCTACGTCAGTACACAGTCTGCGTGTGCCCGCGCAGTAATTGTAAATTTGCATATTTATACATGCATGTATGTCTCATTTGAACATTGTTAAAACGCATAGGCGTGTACTGTAACAGTATCACGTTTCGGCATATATATTGTAGCGCTCTTCCCTCGCTCGCCCCCGCACACACACACAGGATAACGTACTGCACTGCAGTATTTAAACTTCTTATATACAGTGCACCTCTCCCACGCCATTCTTTTGAACGGATGGCTTTCTGGTTTCAATCACATTCCTGTCATCACATTCCTGCATGTATAACGTTAAGTTTTGATTTACTGTATTCTTCTGTGTTGATTATTAATGCTCATTGGGGGAAAAAAGTTCAAGAGTGACCAAAAAAAAATATTTTAATTTTCCTATTGTTGGCTTTGAGTCACCTCTCTGCGCCTGCATGTAATCCTCTTTGGGAAGGAAGCTGTAGTTGATTATTACTGTGCATGTGTGAATTGCTTGAAAAGTTCAAGAGTGACCAAAAAAAAAATATTTTTTTTATCTCGTCATTTTTTATTATTATTTTCTCAACATGAATGAACATGTTCCTGCCTCAACCATCTTGACATTATGATATTCAATCTGTGCTGTAGCTTTTGACTGCGAAACTGCGTTTGACTGCACATGATTGATTTGTGTGATTTTTATGTATTTGGGGGTGTGGGGATCAAATTATTATGATGACCTGCCTGTTGAAAATATATCATGTCTTTGAACTACAGTATAACTAATCCTTCATGCAGCTTTACCCCACTTCCCCACGCACACACACACACAAGGCTCGCTCAAGGATTTGAACATCTTATCGACACCTCTACAAAACCATTCATTAATTTTCCTATTGTTGACTTTGAATCACCTCTCTGTAATCCTCTTTGGGAAGGGAGCTAGCTATGATTACTGCGCATGACTCACCCATCCACCCCCCAACCCTTTGTGGCTTTGTTTACGGTAACGCTTGTGATAATCCCTTCTCGAATTTGATATGTAAATCTGATTTGCACAGCACTGTGAAATTGAGAGTTAAAAAAAACATAATCTGATTCATGTTTTTGATTCAGTAAGTTACCAATTTATGTCATTCTTTCTTTTTCTTTGGTGTAGGGCGGGGGGTGTCAATGATTATGATTATCATGAATGTAAAGAAATATTTATTTTCTTTTATCAGGAACAAAAAATACAAATATACAAATAATAATGAATAATACAAAATGCAGTCTTTATTCAGATCTTCTGTCAGTTGAAAATTGAGGACCGGTGGATAATCATGAATAATGCACATTGATAATAATATTAATTAATAATATATAATATATAATAATATAAAATTTTCCGTCTTTATCTTCTTCCTCATTCTATGTAGTTCATTGAGAGAGTGGAGGTTTTGTGTAAATCATGACTGCACTTTAGATACACTTTACTGTACACACAGTTCACACAATGTACACATGATACCCCCCTCCCCCTTTCCATCCTTTTTTTCTCTGAACAGACAAGAAAAGAAAAAATTAGTGCAGTTAGGTGCATATTATGGCATTGTGTACTGTATAGCTACTCCATATTGGACTACAGTATGCAGTTAGTACTGTCAAACTAGTCTATACTGGAACTACTGTATACGGTAACTACTGTTAAATACTTTGAAACCAGATGGCTAGTGCTGCTCTCTCAGGAAAGAAAAAAATTGTGCCATACTTACCTGTATCATACAGTACTGTACTTGGTATGCCTGTACTTACCATACTACAGTACTATACCATACTACCTTCCTGATGCTTGCCCATTACACGCGATCAGAATGGGCAACATAGTCGCAATATGGTCAATATATTTATTGCATCGTTCCACGGTGAGTACATCATTCCAAAAACTCATTATGCCTTGCGCCAACTCATCCTTTTTGGAGGGTTTCACGACTTTTCGGATATGATCCTTCAGCTGATGCCAGACCATTTCGATAGGATTGAAGTCTGGCGATCTGTCATTGGAGGGGTGAAAAAAGGACAATTAGTTAAAGAGATACACAGTAAAAACAGTGGGAAAAAATGAGACATGGTTACCGCACTTACTCCGCTGGCGTCTTCACCCAGTTGATACCGTGCTCTCAAGAATATGTGCTGTTGACGCGGTGTGCTTCGGATCATTGTCCTGATAGAAACGGTGACCATCTGGGAACTCACGTGTGATGTATTCCACAATCTCAGGCACAATTTGCTCTTGGAAAAAAGCTTTATTCATGATTCCTATAACAAGAAAATAAAAGTGCTCAAAAAACTGCACACTGGTACAGTACAGTGCATAAGGCAAAAGCGTGTGACTTATTTTACCTTCTAAGATGACAATGCATCCTGGTCCACGCCTAGAGATGGCACCCCACACATGCATCTTCACTGGGTGTTTTGGACGTGGCTTCATAGATATGCGACCTTTTTTGAGGAATACAAAGGTGGCAAATCTCTCCAGCGATACAGTGGACTCGTCAGTGAAGATGCAATCCTGGAAAGTTTCTACACTGTCGATCCATGCCTGGGCCTGGACCACTCTCTTGATCTTGTTAACGTCCCTAATAATAGGGTACGCTCTGTAATGACAAGGAATAATTTTATAGGTACAGTACAGTTTCTTAAACAACACTTTAACCTCCTGTACTGTCCAGTACTAACCTCACACGTCCATATTTCCATCAAATTCTGCGTCTCATCTTCTTTATGCTGGTCTCGGATACAGTGAGATTATGATTTTGCAGCAGAGTGTATTTGACCTTTAAGGCACTCTTCTCATCATTCTCTTCACTTATTTTGTCGACCAGAAGAGTTGTCTCCCTATAGTGTACAGAAAAACAACAATCCGGTATGTTACAGTGCAGTAGGTGCACAAGTACAGCACATCATTTACTGTAAACAATAATAGATGCAGCAATATAAACAATAATAGATAGGTATACTATATTATATAGTAATATAAACAAACAGAAATAACCATAATGTTAGATAGATCAATACTATATAGCAGTGTTTCCCAAACTGTGCGCCGCGGCGCCCCTGGGTTGGCTACAGGGGCGCCGTGATTTCAACCGGACAGGCCGATAATTTTGATGCCTGTCCAGTTTGAAAATTTGCGGGCTGCCGTCAGGACAAGTGAAGCGGTGTGCGCGTGTTGGGGGGGGAGTGTGCACGTGTTGGGGGGGCGAACGCGTGTGGTGGGGGCGAGCGTGGCAGATGCATGCTGGTTGGCAGATGCATGCTGGTCTGCAGCTACTCGAGGAGACGCAGACACTCTTCCTGCACTCGTGGTGCCAGCAGCAACAAGAGAGGACAGAGATCCTCGTGGTTCCAGCAGCAACAATAGAGGACAGAGATCCTCGTGGTGTCAGCAGCAGCTAAGGACGGAGACACAGCAACTAACGAGGACGGAGGCAAACACCCTGCACTAGTGCTTGAAATTAGGTAAGCAAAGGACAATTTTTTTTCCTTTGGGGGTGGGGGGGGTGGGGGTTGGGGCATTGGGGCCATCTTCGGGAGATACACATGATATGGGGGGGATATGGGGCATGGCAGCCATCCTGGGGAGATAGATACACATGATATGGGGGGGGGGTAAGATGGGGCATGGGGGCCATCCTGGGGAGATACACATTATATGGGGGGGAGTAAGATGGGCATGGGGGCCATCCTGGGAATACGATGGTGGGTGGGTGTCAATGATTGCACAAATAAATTTAAAAATATATATCAATGTGCGTGTGCGTGTGCGTGTGCGTGTGCGTGTGCGTGTGCGTGTGCGTGTGCGTGTGCGTGTGCGTGTGCGTGTGCGTGTGCGTGTGCGTGTGCGTGTGCGTGTATATAAAACATAATACTGAGTTAAGTTATGGTGAGTAAACAAAGTGACAAACACCCTCCACAGGAAAGCAAATATGCAAATATAACTGTATGCTCATCTGCATGTCTTAGGCAGGTCTGCAACCCCGCCTTTCCCCATTATCACCCAGCATACAGCACTTCCACTGCAGCAAGGGATTCTGGGAAATGACATGCAAATGAGCACACAGTGTCACTTTTTGCCTCAATAGATGAAAAAAAGGGGTTAACCGGCGCCAAAGATGGTAAATACCAGTCCTGTTGTGACAGTCCAAATACAGTCCTTGGGATGATGAATGGTGATGATTCTCACCTCAGCAGTGCATATGTGAAAAAAGAGAAAGAGAAAGAAAAATAATAGTGCAGTAAATCAACACAGGGGGGGGGGGTAATCACAGATACTGACAAAAAAACAACAAACAAGACATACAAACATATAACACTAGCACGGCCTAAATAATAATAAAAAGCATATTTATTGATGTGGAAATGTGCATAAACCGCATCCGGAGGGGTAAAATTGCAACCCTACTCACAAAATGCTGGAAAGGTACAGGCAGATCTGCTGTATGCAGCTGGGCTCTCAAGATGGCGACCGGAGCACTTGTGCTGGCGTCCACACGTGACTAGGAAGCCAGGCAGATGACTCAGATGACGAGGCCTCTGGGCGGACGTGACGTCACCCCCGTTGTGTATTCTCCACCGGCTCACAGGACTCCAGTCCTCCAGTCCTCATCAACAGCCGCAATATCGCCGTACCTCGGTTCAAAACACTAGTTGGAGACTGCAGAGTTTCTCCTTTGGAACTGCAGACTTCACCACACTGAAACACTCTAAAAACTTGAAACTTCCCGACGCGTTTCGTACGCATGCGCGTACTTCTTCAAGGGATGCGTGACGTCACGTCCGCCCAGAGGCCTCGTCATCTGAGTCATCTGACTGGCTTCCTAGTCACGTGTGGACGCCAGCACAAGTGCTCCGGTCGCCATCTTGAGAGCCCAGCTGCATACAGCAGATCTGCCTGTACCTTTCCAGCATTTTGTGAGTAGGGTTGCAATTTTACCCCTCCGGATGCGGTTTATGCACATTTCCACATCAATAAATATGCTTTTTATTATTATTTAGGCCGTGCTAGTGTTATATGTTTGTATGTCTTGTTTGTTGTTTTTTTGTCAGTATCTGTGATTACCCCCCCCCCCCTGTGTTGATTTACTGCACTATTATTTTTCTTTCTCTTTCTCTTTTTTCACATATGCACTGCTGAGGTGAGAATCATCACCATTCATCATCCCAAGGACTGTATTTGGACTGTCACAACAGGACTGGTATTTACCCTCTTTGGCGCCGGTTAACCCCTTTTTTTCATCTGTTTCCCTGACTGGTTGTACCACCAGTCTTTCACCTGGCTGCCTGAACATTTATTCATTAGTATCCCTAGCGCTGTTTTGCACCTATTCCTTTTTTCTGTGATTTTTTGCCTCAATAACCATTTTTAACATGGTTCCCTATAGGCATAAGCTTGCTGCATGGTCACAGCTTTGAGCACAGCCAGGATTAAGGTGCATACCCAGAAAACCACCCACAGACAGCCGTTTCGACCTTGATGGGTCTCATCAGTGTGGGGTTGATTTTACTGGGAATGCAAGAGAGGCTATGGGATAGGCTAAACCATAATACTGAGTTAAGTTATGGTGAGTAAAAAAAGTGACAAAAACCCTCCACAGGAAAGCAAATATGCAAATATAACTGTATGCTCATATATACAAATATAACTGTATGCTCATCTGCATGTCTTAGGCAGGTCTGCAACCCCGCCTTTCCCCATCATCACCCAGCATACAGCACTTCCACTGCAGCAAGGGATTCTGGGAAATGACATGCAAATGAGCACACAGTGTCACCTTTTGCCTCAAAAACCATTTTTAACATGGTTCCCTATAGGCTTAAGCTTGCTGCATGGTCACAGCTTTGAGCACAGCCAGGGTTAAGGTGCATACCCAGAAAACCACCCACAGACAGCTGTTTCGACCTTGATGGGTCTCATCAGTGTGGGGTTGATTTTACTGGGAATGCAAGAGAGGCTATGGGATAGGCTAAACCATAATACTGAGTTAAGTTATGGTGAGTAAAAAAAGTGACAAAAACCCCCCACAGAAAAGCAAATATGCAAATACAACTATAGGGAACCATGTTAAAAATGGTTGCCTAAGACATGCAGATGAGCATACAGTTGTATATGCATATTTGCTTTCCTGTGGAGGGTTTTTGTCACTTTTTTTACTCACCATAACTTAACTCCATATTATGGTGTGTGTGTGTGTGTGTGTGTGTGTGTGTGTGTGTGTGTGTGTGTGTGTGTGTGTGTGTGTGTGTGTGTGTGTGTGTGTGTGTGTGTGTGTGTGTGTGTGTGTGTGTGTGTGTGTGTGTGTGTGTGTGTGTGTGTGTGTGTGTGTATATATGTGTATGTGTATATATATATATATATATATATATATATATATATATATATATATATATATATACAGCTAAACCCCGTTATAACGCGGGTCTCGGGGTCCACCCCGAGACCACCGCGTTACTAACGGGGTCGCGAGAAAAAAAAATGGCCGTCAGCGCTTTAGCGCATATTCATCCCGCGGGACAGGAGATGGGAGCGGGCATGTCCCTCCGCTCCCCGCTTCCCCCTGTCACCGCGGGACAGGCCGCGGGGCAGGAGATGGAAGCGGGGATGTCCCTCCTGTCCCCGCTTCCCCCTGTCACCGCGGGACAGGCCGCGGGGCAGGAGATGGGATCGGGGATGTCCCTCCTGTCCCCGCTTCCCCCTGTCACCGCGTGACAGCCCGCGGGGTTAGGAGATGAGAGCGGGGATGTCCCTCAGGTCGCCGCTTACCTCAGATCCCGCTGCCTGCATGGAGGTGGTAGCGGGGGGTTTCTTCTCCCCACCGCTGTCCCTGGCGCTCCCGCTGCCTGCGCGGGAGGAGGGGGGGGAGCGGGTGGGGGTGCTGGTCGCGGCCTTTCCTGTGCTCCGACCCCACCCCCCGTCTGTGTAGAGTGAGAGAGTGTGTGTGTGTATGTATATATGGGAGAGAAAGTGTGTGTGTGTATATGGGTGTGTGTATGTGTGTGTAAGTGTGTGTAAGTGTGTGTAAGTGTGTGTAAGTGTGTGTAAGTGTGTGTGAGTGTCTGTGAGTGTCTGTGAGTGTCTGTGAGTGTAAGTGTGTGTAAGTGTGTGTGAGTGTCTGTGAGTGTGCGTGAGTGTGCGTAAGTGTGCGTAAGTGTGCGTGGGAGTGTGTGTGAGTGTGTGTGCGTGTGCGTAAGTGTGTGTGAGTGTGTGTGAGTGTCTGTAAGTGTGTGTGAGTGTGTGTGCAGTGTGAGCAATGAGGAGTGTGTGTGCAGTGTACAGTGTGTGTGCAGTGTGTCAGTGTGTGCAGTGTGAGCAATGAGCAGTGTGTGTGCAGTGTGCAGTGTGTGTGCAGTGTGTCCAATGAGCAGTGTGTGTGCAGTGTGTCAGTGTGTGCAGTGTGAGCAATGAGCAGTGTGTGTGCAGTGTGCAGTGTGTGTGCAGTGTGTCCAATGAGCAGTGTGTGTGCAGTGTGCAGTGTGTGTGCAGTGTGTCCAATGAGCAGTGTGTGTGCAGTGTGCAGTGTGTGTGCAGTGTGTCAGTGTGTGCAGTGTGAGCAATGAGCAGTGTGTGTGCAGTGTGCAGTGTGTGTGCAGTGTGTCAGTGTGTGCAGTGTGAGCAATGAGCAGTGTGTGTGCAGTGTGTGTGCAGTGTGTCCAATGAGCAGTGTGTGTGCAGTGTGCAGTGTGTGTGCAGTGTGTCCAATGAGCAGTGTGTGTGCAGTGTGTGTGCAGTGTGTCAGTGTGTGCAGTGTGAGCAATGAGCAGTGTGTGTGCAGTGTGCAGTGTGTGTGCAGTGTGTCCAATGAGCAGTGTGTGTGCAGTGTGCAGTGTGTGTGCAGTGTGAGCAATGAGCAGTGTGTGTGCAGTGTGCAGTGTGTGTGCAGTGTGTCAGTGTGTGCAGTGTGAGCAATGAGCAGTGTGTGTGCAGTGTGTCAGTGTGAGCAATGAGCAGTGTGTGTGCAGTGTGCAGTGTGTGTGCAGTGTGGCAGTGTGAGCAATGAGCAGTGTGTGTGCAGTGAGTGTGTGCAGTGTGTGCAGTGTGTGCAGTGTGCAAAAAAAAAATGAAAAAAAAAATTTTTTTTTAAAATTTTTTTTTTTTTTTTTTTTTTTTTAAACGGGAGCCACGGGAAAACCGCGTTATAACCGAATCGCGGTATAACGAGGCGCGTTATAACGGGGTTTAGCTGTATATATATATATATATATATATATATATATATATATAATGTGTGTGTATATATTTGTATCCTTGCACGTTCCATGTACGGTTTTGGAGCCATCTCTCGCCCTCACCGGCTGTGGCAGCGACAGCAAGACAAGTTCTACCACCCGCCACTTGTCTGCCTGTGTATACATAGGGCGCGGGCTGTGTCCCAGCTCGGCTCACACAAAGGGGATATTAATAGAGGGGAGCACAAAGGGGAATATTAATTAAGGGGAGCCCAAAGGGGATATTAATTAATGGAAGCACAAAGGGAATATTAATTAAGGGGAGCACAAATGGACCAGAGTTACCAGAGGGCCTGAGCTGGCCTGTCTGCAGGGCCTGTAGTGAGGGGTTCGCCATGCCACATGGGGGATGTCGGCTACACATCCAACAAGGAGGGTGGAAAACTCCCCTTATTGTCCTGCTTGGGAGCTGGCTTTTCTCTGGCTTTGTATGGGCCCCCCCCCCACCCCTGTTTTCTACCACCAGTACATTTTACAGAAGTACCGTAGCAAAAAAACACACAGTAGTACAAAATAAATATGTAGATGTAAAGGTATGGAGGTATTCATATCGCATGTGAAGAAGTGGAAATAAAGTGCGCAACTACAATCAATACACAACGTGAAGTGATATTCAGTAATATAATCAATAAGGTTACTCACACTTGACCGTGTGAGTAGTTATTTACTATAGTTAGTACCTTTTATTTCCTCCCCACTCCATCAGTGTGATGGTGGAAATCCTGTGTACACCAATGTATATGGGCCTTCACTAGTATATGTACAGTTGGTGTAAGTGTGCTCATCCTGTCTCTGTTCTCTCTGGTAGAGTCTTGGGGTGAATCTATACTGCGCGGTCTCGTTGGCGGCTTATTATTTTTGAAGGCACTGATTAAAAATGGAGAAGTTTTTACTGAAGTGAAATAAGCGGGCTAGGACTGAAAATGAAGACGATGCACCACAAACTAGTGGCGGGTGTTTAAAGAAGCGGAAATATCGTAAATATGACGACAGTTATTTGGATTTTGGCTTTACATCAACAAATGTCAACGGTGAAGAAAAACCGCAGTGTGTACTGTGTTTGAAGACTTTGGCGCCAGAGTGCATGCTTCCGAGTAAGCTAAAACGCCATTTAGAAACCAAGCATTCAAACATGGTTGGTAAACCTCGCGACTTCTTTGCCAGAAAGGTAAAAGAATTAAAACAACAGCAAGGTACATTTTCTCACCATGTATCAATACCAAACAATGCTTTGCTAGCATCATACAAGGTTGCATATACACTGGCGACACACTTTATTCGAGCTCGGCTAGTCCCACGAATTCGGGTATACCCGGGTGTATTGAGGTTTGTGACTGTTTTCTGCCCGAGTGCATTGGGTTATTTTCCAGGCAGGGATTGAAGCATTTTATTCCCGCTGGCTGCAATACTGCACAGTATATATATATATATATATACTGCATTACAATTCATGAATTTATGCCATCTGGTAGACACGCGAAGCATTGCAGCCTATTAAATCCTAATCATTATCATTTAACAGATCAGCCACCCGTCAGCCAGGCATGAACCCAGGCTGGGAAGGCAAACGCAAATGGGCTTGTCAGAGGTGAGGAGCGGCGCATTCCAGGTATCTGCCAGGTATATACTGGGTATTTGCTCGAATAAAGTGTGTCGGTGCAGTAGAGTTGCGAAGTGTAAAAAGCCCCATACTATCGCAGAACAACTAATTCTACCGGCTGCTATAGATATGGTGAACATTATGATTGGCGAATCTGCGGGGAAATTGCTTTCAAATGTGCCTTTGTCTACCAATACTATCAAACGCAGAATTGAGCACATGGCGGAGGATCTCAATGATCAGTTAATTGAAAAAATAAAAGGGAAGGAATTTGGCTTGCAGCTGGATGAGGCCACGGACAATAATAAGGATGCACATTTGATTTGCTATGTAAGGTTCATAGATGGCAATGACATTGTGGAAGACCTTCTCTTTTGTAAAAGCATTACTGGAGGTACAAAAGCTCAAGACTTGATCGAGATCCTGGATACATTTATTGTTGAAAATAATTTGGAATGGACAAAGTGCGTTGGTGTCTGTACTGATGGTGGTCGTTCGATGTCCGGTCGTTACGGAGGATTACAGGCGCTTATTCGAAAGAAAGGTCCGTATTCAATGTGGACCCATTGCATCATTCACAGAGAAGAACTCGCATCAAAGTATTTGAGTCCTCCGCTGAATATGGTTTTAGAACGTGTGGTGAATGTGGTAAATTTTATAAAAACTCGGCCATTGAAAGCAAGGTTTTTCAAAAAATTGTGTGAGGATATGGGAGCCGAGTACACATCTTTGTTGTACTACTGCCACTCACGATGGCTCTCACGTGGCAATTTCTTATCCCGTACATTTCAATTACGGCAAGAAATTTACATTTTTCTTGAAGAAGAAAAACACGAGTATGCCAAACACTTTGTGGAAACTGATTTTTTGGTGCAACTAGCATACTTGTGTGATATCTTTGACAAGTTAAATGCGTTGAATCTCTCCCTACAGGGAGGCAACATGCATATTTTGACATTGGCTGGGAAGATTTCAGCTTTCAGACAAAAATTACTAAAGTGGAGAAGAAATATGAATGAAGACGTGGCAAAGATTGTTTCCCCTTGTTGCAGCAGTTTGTGATCGCCAATGAAGTTGATTTCTCTAAATCTGTTTTTGAAGATCATCTATAACAGGTTATCAAGTGGTTTGAAAAATACTTTCAGGAGGAAGATGATATTCACAAATACGCATGGATTCAAGACCCATTCAAAGCCCAAGCTCCACCTGAATTTACTTCTTTAGAAGAAGAAAATCTTATTGAGCTATCTTGCGACAATACACTGAAGACCAAATTTTGCCACATGGATATTACTGAATTTTGGCTAACAGTACAAGATGAATATCCGCTGTTAAGTGGTAAAGCTCAGCGAATCTTAATACCATTTGCAACGTCATATTTGTGCGAAGCTGGGTTTTCAGCGGTCGCTGTGATAAAAAGCAAATACCGTGCAAAAATCAACGTGGAACAGGAATTGAGGGTGGCTGTATCCAGTTTGATTCCGAGGTTTGAAAAGATGTGTAGTGAAAAACAGGCTCATCCATCTCACTAATAATTTCCATCAATAAATTGTTTTTATGGTTTTTACATTTGTGTTTAATTTGTATCACTGTGTGTCTGAGAGTGGCTGTGTGTCTGAGAGACAGTGTGTGTGAGAGACACACAGTGTGTGTGTGTGTGAAAGAGACACAGTTTGTGTGTATGTGTGTGAGAGAGAGACACAGTGTGTGTGTGAGAGAGAGACAGTGTGTGTGTGTGTGTGTGTGTGTGTGTGTGTGTGTGTGTGTGTGTGTGTGTGTGTGTGTGTGTGTGTGTCAGAGTGTGTGTGTGTGTCAGAGTGTGTGTGAGAGAGACAGTGTGTGTGTGAGAGACGGGCTGTGGGTTGGTTGTGAAAAACGGGCTGCGGGTGGATGGGTGCGTGTGAAAAACGGGCTGCGGGTGGATGGGTGCGTGTGAAAAACGGGCTGCGGGTGGGTGGGTGTGAAAAACGGGCTGCAGGTGGATGGGTGGGTGTGAAAAACGGGCTACAGGTGGGTGGGTGTGAAAAACGGGCTGTGGGTGGGTGGGTGTGAAAAACGTGTGTCTGACAGAGAGAGAGTGAGGTCAGAGAGAGTGAGAGAGTGAGGTCAGAGAGAGTGAGAGAGAGAGGTCAGAGAGAGAGGTCTGAGAGAGAGAGAGAGAGAGAGAGGTCTGAGAGAGAGAGAGAGAGAGAGAGAGAGGTCTGAGAGAGAGAGAGGTCTGAGAGAGAGGTCTGAGAGAGAGAGAGGTCTGAGAGAGAGAGAGAGAGAGAGAGAGAGGTCTGAGAGAGAGAGAGGTCTGAGAGAAAGAGAGAGAGAGAGAGAGAGGTATGAGAGAGAGAGAGAGAGTGAGGTCTGAGAGAGAGGTCTGAGAGAGAGAGGGAGGTCTGAGAGAGAGAGGTCTGAGAGAGAGAGTGAGGTCTGAGAGAGAGAGTGAGGTCTGAGAGAGAGAGTGAGGTCTGAGAGAGAGAGAGTGAGATCTGAGAGAGAGTGAGGTCTGAGAGAGAGAGAGTGAGGTCTGAGAGAGAGATAGTGAGATCTGAGAGAGAGAGAGTGAGGTCAGAGAGAGAGAGTGAGGTCTGAGAGAGAGAGTGAGGTCTGAGAGAGAGAGTGAGGTCTGAGAGAGAGAGAGAGTGAGGTCTGAGAGAGAGAGTGAGGTCTGAGAGAGAGAGAGAGTGAGGTCTGAGAGAGAGAGAGAGAGAGAGAGAGAGAGAGAGAGTGAGGTCCAAGAGAGAGAGAGAGAGAGAGAGAGAGAGAGAGAGTGAGGTCCAAGAGAGAGAGAGAGAGAGTGAGGTCCGAGAGAGAGAGAGAGAGTGAGGTCCGAGAGAGAGAGTGAGATCAGAGAGATTGAGATCAGAGAGAGAGAGATTGAGAGTGTGTTAGTGTCTGAGAGAGACACCAACTGCGCACTGCAACTGTTAGGTATGTATATACACCTTTGTTTTTACTTTGGGCGCCGCAGAAAAATCCTGAACGCCTTGGGGAGCCTTGAAAAAATTCTGACTGCTTTGTGGAGCCTTGAACCGAAAAAGTTTGGGAACCACTGCTATATAGTTATATGTATATGCAGCAATATAAACAAAAATAGATAGATATACTATATTATATACAGTAGTAATATAAATAAATAGAAATAACCATAATGTTAGATAGATCTATACTATATAGTTATATTTATATGCAGCAATATAAACAATAATAGATAGATATACTATATTATATAGTAATATAAATAAATAGAAATAACCATAATGTTAGATAGATCTATACCATATAGATATATTTATATGTAGCAATACAAACAATAATAGATAGATACTGCACCGACACACTTTATTCGAGCAAATACCCGGTATGTACCTGGCAGATACCTGGAATGCGCCACTCCTCACCTCTAACAAGCCCCGTTGCATTTGCCTTCCCAGCCTGGGTTCATGCCTGGCTGATGGGCGGCTGATCTGTTAAATGATAATGATTAGGATTTAATAGGCTGCAATGCTTTGCGTGTCTACCAGATGGCATAAATTCATGAATTGTAATGCAGTATATATATATATACTGTGCAGTATTGCAGCCAGCGGGAATAAAATGCTTCAATCCCTGCTTGGAAAATAACTCAATGCACTCGGGCAGAAAACAGTCACAAACCTCAATACACCCGGGTATACCCGAATTCGTGGGACTAGCCAAGCTCGAATAAAGTGTGTCGCCAGTGTATACTATATTATATAGTAATATAAATATACTTATGCGTTAGTTACCGTTGGTGTCCTCGTGCGTTGTTTGGTCTTTCCGTGTGCATGATAGCACACAGGGTTTGATTGCACAACGAGGCCAGAAGCAGCTAACCAGCGTTGGATATCTGCAATTCGTTGTCCGCTCGTGTACATCTCCTTGATTCGCATGCTGAGATCCTTGGCAATCTTTTTAACAGGCATTGCTGCAAGTAGAAAGAAATACAAGCACAAGAATGTATATTCGATGTTTAGTCGATGTGTATTCAATGTGCAGTGAATCCACAAAATGGATGGTATATTTATACGTTAATGACTCACATTAGAGTACGCCCACTTTTAACACCTGTACCTCGTCGCCATGCATAAAAGGTTACACAATTTGCATAGCCCACTACTCGATGATCTGTATCTGAACTTTACCTTGTCCAGATACTGCATTGTGCCATCTGCTTCCATGGATCAACCCCGATTCTACGGACACAGGAACCCACTCGCCTCTGCCGTGCCTGTCAAGAAGAAAAAGCGAAAGGCAGGAGCCATTTCCAAGCCAAGGCCAAAGCAAAAGGCTAAGGCTAATAAAGAAAATTTTCTGCTGACCCCAAAGGCTAAGGGTTTTAATACACGTAAGTCTTACTATGACAAGAAGAAATTCTGTGATGTACACTCAAGGCAAGACAAATGGCAGCCAACCCATCGAACCCGCAGGCCACTTCCTCGATTACGCTTCAACGACTCTGCCGTTGCTCTACCGGAAATCCACAGCCCATCTTCTCAACTACTCGTCCACGACGCTGCCGCTGCTCTCCCGGAAACCCACAGCCCATCTTCTCCACTACTCTTCGATGACACTGCCGCTGGTCTCCTCGAAATCCACAGGTCACTTTTTTCATTACGCTTGGAAGACTCTGCCGCTTCTCTCTCAGAAATCCACAGGTCACTTTCTCCATCCCTCTTCGACGACGCTGCCGCTTCTCTCCCGGAAATCCACAGGTCACCTCCTCCATCCTTCTTCGACGACGCTGCCGCTTCTCTCCAGGGAACCCCCATCTCATCCTCCATAGCACCCTTCCACCCAGATGTCCACAGCACCCCATGTACAAGATCCAGCTCGTTAGACCGCATGCTGAATGGGTTAAGTGTCGATATACCCGGGAACTCAACTATGCTGGTAAAGATAGATCGTCTTTTAGAGACCATGCTAAATATGGATCAACGGATGGAGAAGATGGATCAACGGATGGAGAAGATAGAGACTAACATAGCGGGGATGCATAATTTGCTCGGAGTTCATGCCCCTGTATCTCCGACGCCGGAGCAGGAGGGTGGCATGGATGGTATGAATGGGACCTTTACCTTCCATCACCAAATGCACCCCCTCCACCAGAAGAATATGTGTTCAGGCATGCCCCGCATTAACGTACACAATGGGACCGGAGCATGTATATAAAGCGAAAATGTACTTAAATTGAAGCACTACCTTTTTTCCACTTATCGATGCATGTACTGTACTGCAATTTTCATATACGTACATAACTGTTGTAAATAACGCATTTGTAACAGGATCTATAGTCTCCCTGCTTGTACTCAGCGTCGGTACAGGTAGGGAGCCGGTACTGCTGTTCAGGACGTCCTGACAGGTGTATGCGTGAGCTGCCGTTTGCCTATTGGGTGATATGTCCTTACTCGCGAGTGTACTTAAAGTGAGTGTCCTTAAAACAGGGTATACCTGTACATGTATGCCGTTGACGAGGATGACATGACAACCCCGTCAAGACCACGGCAGGAGACAACATGGCGACCAAGACAGGAGGAAAGCATCCTCCCAGACAACCTACCTTCGCTTGCAAGCCTCATGCACACCCGCTCCCAGAAGAACACCCGCTCCCAGAATCCAACACACATACGCTTGCATCGATACTGTGCCCGACATCATCCTGCGCGAGCTACCCAATCCAATCAGGGAGAAGTATAGGGTGATGAGTGCTGGTTTACCCCAGAAGTATGCATGTTCATTTTCAAGCACCACGTATCCTACTTGGTGTACTGCGGGTGGGTCTACAATGTGAACTACGAAGGAAATCACGATAAAAGGGCGCTTCCTGAAAATTGAAGAAGGACTATTGTGGAGGAATTGTGGTGTTATTTTTCAATTACAGATCCTGTAATGAAAATCGTGAGAGACCTCATTAATGGCATTTTGCGACATACAAGGCATCGGCCCTGGAAGGACAATATGGTGGGGATCGAATTTGCGTGACTGTTCAAATGTTGTTTATTTTTTGACTTGTTGCTTGTTTTGACTTGTATTAATAAAGAAATGTTTTTTACTAACACCATACTGTTGTGCTGTAAATGTTTTGACTTTCTGTACTTTAATAAAGGAGATGTTGCGTGTTTTAACTTGTATTAATAAAGAAATGATTTTTACTAACACCATACTGTTGTGCTGTATATGTTTTGACTTTCTGTAGTTTAATAAAGGAGTTTAACTTGTATTAATAAAGAAATGATTTTTACTAACACCATACTGTTGTGCTGTATATGTTTTGACTTTCTGTAGTTTAATAAAGGAGATGTTGCGTGTTTTAAATTTTATTAATAAAGAAATGTTTTTACTTACACAAGACCTGCACAACTCCAGTCCTCAAGGGCCACAAACAGGTCCAGTTTTCATGAAAACCGGGCCTGTTTGCGGCCCTCGAGGACTGGTGTTGTGCAGGCCTGACTTACTGTACTGTACACAATCCTAGTGTAAATGTTTTGACTTTCTGTACTTTAATAAAGGAGATGTTGCGTGTTTTAACTTGTATTAATAAAGAAATTATTTTTACTAACACCATACTGTTGTGCTGTAAATGTTTTGACTTTCTGTACATAAATGTTTTTACTAGCAGTACACCATACACTTGTAAATGTTTTGAATTGCTGTACACTTTTTGTACTTACTCCACCAATAAAAGAAAATGTTGATTTGTTTTAAATTGTTCCATTGTCTCCATTTATACTGTAACAAAATACAGTGTTTCTAGAACATACAGTACTGTCCAGGCATACTGTACAATAATGTACTGTATACTGTAGGCATGCACAGTACTGTACATCACAAGAGTATTAAAACAATACATGCTGTACGGGTAGTAGAATACACATATGTACTGGAATACATGTAGAATAAATGCATACTTTTTATTTTTCGGGTTTATTATACAGTATATATATAAAAAAGTATTGTATACGGTCTAAAAACAACATCATACTGTTTCAGGTTTTCTATGAAGCTCTCAGTTAAAGTATTCTATCCTAATCAATAGCAACGGCCACTAAACTGTTTACTCCGGTACGTGGTTTTTTAAATCCGATTCAGCAATGTGCAGGCATTGTTACACAAAGCGATATTATCCATCGAAATCCCTCCATGTGCCAATTTCCGTATGAGATGACAAAGTTTTCTTTTCTGAGGAAAAACAAAAGTAAATGTTTTACTGTAATGGTCAGACAGTCCCCTAAAGAAGTTCCCACAGTCAGTCCCACCAATAATTTTCTCGGGGGCATCTCCTGTTCACATGCGCATGCGCCTACCGTCTATGTGATGACACGCATATGCGTTTCAAGAAGGTTCCAATGCGCATGCACCTAGCTTTCCACCAATTGTTCAGTATCTACTGTAGAAGCTGCTCAGCCAATGATATTGCTTAAAGGAGTATCGCTTGACTGTGCATTGATATTGATATTTCAAAAACAGAATAAAATACGGCAACAATACTCACCATAGACTTTGCCAATCAGCTGGCGCCGAGCCACTGCCAGTCCCGTATTCTCGATTATACACGTAGTTGACAGGTGACAGCAGGACTGCTACACCTGTAGTTGACAGCTGATGAGGCTGGAAATCGCTTTGGTACATGAAAGCTTGCTGGAATCTGTACGTGAAATCCAACTCAGGCTGCAGGTATCCGGTCGGGGACAGACAGCAAGGGTTGCCGGTCACCAGGTTTTCACTGACAGTTGGACCGTTATTGGAAGCTGGCGCTGTCGCTGGCGCATTGTTTCTTAGTTTGTTTTAACATGACCTTTCACCTTTTAAAGTCTCCATGATGAAAGGTACGGGAAAAATCTGGTGCTACACACCAATACCCTCCAATAACACCGGGATCAATACGAAAAAAACACGGATCGATACATAACTTTTTCCTTATTGCACGCTTCCACAAATGAGCATCTGGTGAAAATTTGTAAAAGTCATAGTTTTCGATAAAATACTGATAAATTTGACCAACTGTTGCCATCTTATCATCTGTTGCATTAATCGCAGCCCATATTAAATAAGGGTACGTTATATCGGGTTTTTGGTACACGGACTGCAGCAGTGCACTCATCTCGGAACTCTCAGGTCAATAGAACACCAGACGCTGCGCATTTAGTTTTTAATATGAAAAGCCTAAATTGATACATTATTGTAACTTCTTCAGTACCAAGGTCAATATACAATAGACAACTGTGGTATTTTTTTAAACACCTGCAAGTCGACACATTACTGAAGCGCATGCGCATTACAATTCATGAATATCTGCCACCTGGCGGATACGCGAAGAATTGCAACCAATTAAACCCGAACCATTATCAATAAACACATCAATAAACACATCAACCGTGGGTGACGCCGCCATGAATACAACATAAATGCGGCTTGAACGCGGTGAAGTGCGATGCATTCGGATAAAATCTCCGAAAAAATTCGGAGATGTCGGAGAATAAAAGGGGCCGCGGCTGTAGCTGCACTGCAAAAAGTAGAGTGCTAGCTCACTCCTATAGCGAGTTGTGGTTTGTGGTTTCACCTACTGCCCACGCCAATATACTTTCCCCCTTTAAAGTTAAGAAGCTAACAAGGTAACGGATACATTTTGACAGAAAGCACTTCAGCTAGACCGCAAATCACTTATTCAATTAACCTCGTGGTTGTGAGTTCTAGGGTTTAGAAATTGATACTTATGTTTCAAAGTGGCCACCCATACACAGCCATGCTTTTTCAATCAGCGCTTGGTTTAGCGCTTGCAGCTCCCCCTTGTGTCGCAAAACCAATTGGCACAGTTCACATACAATTCTATTACTGCAGCTATGGATTGAGCTGCAAAATGAGGACAATGAAGATGGTAGAGGAGAAAAACATATCAGTGTCATGCACATACAGTTAACCCCTTCAGTCCCAATGCGATTTAGGGTTAATCGACTGGGTATAATGCCTTTATTAGTGGTCTGATTAACCCCTATCGTCACAGAGACCTAGGGATTACAAGTCCCAGTAGCCTCAGGGGCTGAAATACCACATGGGCAGGAGAGCCAAAAGGTCTAAGGTGCCACAGATGCAGGATAAAATGTTGCTGGCAGTTGCGACACTTGCTGACAGTTGGAGCAGGGACACCAAGGGAGAAGGTAATGTCCGGGTGCCAGTGTCTCCTAGATTAGACCAGATTCCCCCCCTAGGCCCAAGATAGACACTAAGTCCCTTCCAGGTTGTGGTTGCTGTAGGGAAGGCCCCCAGTTAGGGACGCTTCCCTGTAGTCAAAATGCTAGTGCTGATAGTGGTATTGAGTATCACCATAGGACGGACGCCATGTGGTGTGTGTGGCCTGCAGTAATGTATCAGACCACAGGCACAATATAGACTTAAGGGACACCCTCCAACCAGAGCTCCCTCATGAGGCAGATGCAGCAGGTGGAGAGAAAGGATCCGGTAGGCCGTGTCGTGGGATCACAGTGAGGCTCTGCGATTCCATCATCTCCATATATCCTGGTGTAGATGGAGACCAGGAAGGTACCCACATGCACCAACAACCACACATAGGGGGTAGCGCTACTCCACACACTTTGGGTGAGCTTGCTCTGTGGACACAGGGTGGTTAGGTGCCCAGGGCACCTCAGTACTTTGGACGATCTCACCGGGGCATGTATATGGTGTGGGTTCTGTATGTGGGACTGTGTTGTTATTTTGTTATAGATATATGTTACCAGTGTGTGTGTGTGTGTATTTATTCATTACTGTATTGGTCCTGAAGAGGGGCTATCCTGCAGTGCAAGA
The DNA here is from genome assembly GCF_040206685.1 of Ascaphus truei. Lineage (NCBI taxonomy): Eukaryota > Metazoa > Chordata > Amphibia > Anura > Ascaphidae > Ascaphus > Ascaphus truei. Next base: position 237,762,510 of record NC_134483.1, read on the forward strand.
TCCCTTTCAGGTGGAGGCGCTATGTAGTGATAGAACACGATCACCCCAGGCTCCCAGTGGCGGAGGATTAGGCCTCCTATACGTCAAACAGATATTCAACACGCATAGTTCCCTTAGTCACAGGAAAAAGGGGATACACATAAATGATCATTATATTACTTAACAAACAGCTACTCTGTTTCCATATTTATATACTGTAGCCAAAATACAGTTGGTTACTACAGATTTTATATGTCATTAACAAAGTATTCAACTTTAAACCAGTAATACAGGTCTTTCAAAGAATAGTAGTTGATCTTACTTGTTTTACCTAGCTATACAGCGTGACAAATTGAACCAAAAGGAACTATACGAAAAAATATTTCATTAAATAAAATAGTATTGTGTAAAATGACAACATTTACAGGCCCTATAGCCTCCCTCTCCTCATTTCATGAAATAAATTCACAAAACATGTTTGGAGAAACCTTGTCAGCTTGCCTTTCAGTGATTTTAATTCCACAGCACTGGTGCAGCTCATAATCCCAGCTTCAGCCAGAATTTCAATAGAAAATATTCAATATTCAATAGATATATAATTGATAATGCGGACCTCTCCCCAAACTGAACAGCCCCAAAAGCATGACCCCACAGTATGACAACCATTGCAATTCAACTCACCAAGTAACTGGGCCACAGACTGGCAAGCCAAATACGCCAAGCTGTGACTAAATACACACACATAAACATAATTTCATGAATAATTATTTTCTACTTAAAATATTTATATACAGTACAAGCAGAAGAAAAACAACTGACAAAAAAAAGAGAAAGGGATGGAGGAGTAGGCCTCTACACTGCAATGTCATGCGAAAAAAAAGCTATTCGCATGTGACATCTCCTTATAAGGTTTCGCCTGAGGACCCACTCCAATTAAACAACCCTTATCCTCTTTATGAACTGGTGAGGAGAGGGGGAAGTGCTGCCTGGTTATGCGGCACTACCCTTAGTGCAAATGCCTTCTGAAGGATGGACAGTAAAAGGTTTTAAGAAATTGAGGTCGAAACAGCTGTCTGTGAGTTTACTGGTTATGCATTTCTTTAGCCCAGGCTGTGCTGAAAAGCTGTATAATGTTGTGGACAGGGTTCCATTTAAAAATAAATTTGAAGCAAAAGGTGACACTTTGTGCTCCTTTGCATGTAATTTCCCAGAAACCCTAGCTGCAGGGGAGCATTGTATGCTAGGAGTTCATGGTCAAAAGCAGGGTTGCAGATCTGTCTGAGACATGTGAATGTGCTCACAAGTGATATTATTATTTGCAAAAAATTAACTAGAAGCCTTTCCAAACTTTAGAATGTCTATCCACAATAATAACTTGAGCCCTAGAATTTAAACTACATTTTAGAATGTTTATACTTATCTACAGTTAAAAATAAAAGTTAAGAATATTGCTTGTCTACCATGATACGCCGGCTGCCTGCAGACCATAAGTATTGTATCGTCCCTTATACTGAGGTGGGGACGTTTATGTGCACGCACCCGCAGCAGAAGGAGCGTGTCCAGAGTGTGGTGTTTTGGTGTTGCCTGACCAGGTGGAAATAGCTGTAGCAATACTTGCCGGTACCGGAAAAAGAAGAGGTGTAGTAGTTGCCGTTAGCCAAGGTCAGGGAGAGGAGAGATCCGGGAGGTCAGAGTCGAAGCTGAGATCGAGGGACGTGAGAAGCCGCGTAGTCAAGAGGGAGCCGGGGCCGAGAGCCAGAGAGCGTAGCCCGCCAAGCCGAGTCGTAACCTGAATAAGAGAAGACAAGAGAGCCAGAATAGACATCCACAAGGAGAGACTATGTTGAGCAATGTGAAAGTGGTACAACAAGCATTATATAGTGCGTCTGACCAATAGGAAGCGGAGGCAGGCCTGGAGGAGCACAAGGAGCTGACCTGGATTGGTTACCTTGAAAGGCAGTCTAAGATAGAAAAGGATCCCTTTAATGTGGCACAAAGAGAAGCACCCTAAATTAAAACAATCTTTATTAAGGTAAACTTAAAATAAAACTGTTTGGAAACCACATATACAAGATGCAAAACTGATAAAAACAATTAAAAGAACCATTGAGGTGTGGGTAGGTGTAACTGAAGTGCAAGTATTGCAGTAATTTATATATAATTGTTACTAGACATACTGTAGTGTAACACTTAAATTGTGTAGGAAATGCCTGTATGGTGTCCTGAAAAGACAGGGTGTATCCTGAATTAACACAGTATTAGTCCACCGCGTAAGGGGAGCCCAGTATAGGGACACTTTACCACCAAACTACTAGTGGTTATAGTTGTTTGGTAGGAGTATGCACACAGAGTGCTGCCAGAGAAAAAGATTAACTGTGGCAGACACGGGGTGCTAATAAGACTATATACCTTCACGTAGCTGGGTGGAGTGAACAGCACTAGGTGATGGCTAATCACTGATCCCAGCTGACACACATACTGATAGCCCTTCAGGTATGCAGGAGCTCTCTAAGAGACCCCCTATCTGCATGCTGCTAATGTAATAGCTGCCTGAAGGCTAAGGGAGCTGCCCTATGTATATATTCCTCAGACAGCCCCACTATTGCTGGGTATAATTGAGAGGTAAAATAGACTAACTCTAGGTGGCTAAATAAAGGACAGGCATAACCTTAAGTCTGAGTGCTGTTGCTTCCCACGGACGCAGACTGCGAAGCACTCAGACAGGAAACAGGCCCACACCTCTCCGATGAGTCGACGTCACGTGGAGGTGACGTTAGACGTACCATACGTACGTTTCACCGTAACTGGCTTCATTGGGGGCCCCCTATGAAGCCAGTTACGGTGAAACGTACGTTTGGTACGTCTAACGTCACCTCCACGTGACGTCGACTCATCGGAGAGGTGTGGAAAACTATAAATTCAAGTCTGCTCCAGAGTGTCAGATGTTGCTCATGGAAAGTCTCAGTGAGCAGAAACTATCTGGAAATATGACCCAGCAGGGATCTGAAGACTTTATAGCAACTGAGGAGGCCTGATTTATGGGATACGGCCCGGGTAAGCTGATTTATTGGCTGGCAGCAACCCATTGAATCCATAGTAGAAGTTGGGGTGCAGGTTTTTGTAGTTTTCACTGTTCATTGGTCCATCAAGGTATTGGGTAAAATACTCAGCTGTCATCGTGTAGTTGGCTGGCATCATGTAGTCGCTTGCCATCAAGTAGTCAGCTGGGGACAGGTACTCAGTTGGGACCATATCGGAGTGATTTTTATGACGCATCTAGTCAATCTATTTCTCCTTCTCTTTCACAGTTATAATCCAACACACCCATCCATGACGCATGCATTATCCAGTACCCACCCTTCTTGCCGGCATGTGCTATTCTAATAAAGCAATCATTAATGGTTAAGTTGTGTTGAACAGAATTCACTTCTATCTGTTCTCACTAGTATACATTGGCTTACAGTCAATAGGTTTAGGCTTATTTGATTATGCCCATGGGCATACCTACCTATTAAATATTTCACCGTCTCTACTCTGGGGATTTTATTAATTCCTTCACTGTATATATATTTACCATTTTCGTTGTCCTTGTTAATTAATACCATTTTATTATTTTTGCTTTAATTGTGATATGGAGCATGCTGATTGGTTCACCTCTGCCTTTTTCTGTGGGTTATCATGATATCCAGCTGTCCATGGGGATATTGGTATCTCATTACATGCATTATCCCTTCTATTTTTGACTACTGATTACATTATTATAGGGACCTCTTGGTCACTTTCTATGTGCTATATATCGAACAGAATTCTTCAGACTTTTTCATCGTTGGCGTATAATGTGTACTTGGTAGTGATATAATAATATATTTCTTTAATAGGGGCCTTCTTATCTGTTATGTCTTGTATGGCACAAAAGATCATATAAGCATAAAAGACGGTCAGTTTTGAGTAGCACGTAGAGAGCGACATGCTGCCTGTAATGTTTAAGCGTTATGAGAGCTTTTTAAAAAATGCATAGCTATTTTAGCTAAGTGAGGCCAAGGTCATTTATCAAAGAAAGACACTGTTTAAAGTGATATATATTGGATTTGTACACCTGCATATTACTGTAGTCTAGGACACTGAGTATTGTAGGCATAAATATTCAGTGCAAAACTTGCCGGATATGTAGTAAACTCCAGTAACATCAATAATGGGACATATAATTATTCTAGCTGACTGTAGCCAAAATGTTATTCGGTTGCAGGCAAAAAAGTGATAATACCTCTGTGACGCCAAACCTCCCTGCACCAAACCCAGCAATCAATTACTCTCCATCTGTATATAACAGTATGGGCCTTATTCAGAAAGCCTCGATAAGGCCCTTATCGAGCACTTATCGCCCAAAATGGGCACTCGTATTCAGATAGCCTCAATAAGTGCTCGATAACGGCCTGTATCGACGCAAAATGTTATCTCCATCCGAAAATCGCTGACTGAGCAGCAATCAGTCCCTTATCGACAATTTTCGGATAGTTGATAAACTCGCGCTATTCAGAGACCAGCGAGTCGGGTGTCGCGGCCCATCGCAGCCCATCGCAGGCCTAAAAAACGATTTTCTCCCCAAATCCAATTCCCCACAAAATTGTTGGTCAATTGGTGGGGAGATGGCCTCGATGAGCAGCGATGTGTCGGGATTTACAAAAAGTCAGGCCCCTTTCCTGCCTCGGATTGATGCCGGGGGTCTCCGGAGATGATAGCCATTAATAGCAGCTCCGGACCCCCCGGCATGCATCCGAGGCAGGAAACATGCATGTACAGCAACTTAATTACCTTAGCGGCAAACCGCTAAGGCAATGAAGGGGTTAAACACCCGTGCCAGGCATACAGTAAGAAACATACAATACAATACAATAGTGTGGCTAGCGGGGGTGGGTGAAGGGGGAATTTGGCCCTTAGTGGCTGTTTAGGCATTGCGGGGGGGTTGCGGGTGGAGTTAACCCCTTCATTACCTTGGCGGTTAATACCGCTAAGGTAATAAAGGGGTTAACCCAACCGCTACCCACCCGCAAGGTCTAAACACCCATCCTTAGGGCTAATACCTCCTTCACTCACCCGTCAGGCCTAAGTACCCACCCCAGACTGACTATAACCACCCTATACCCATTGAGTAGTATAGTGGTACATCATACCCATATAATAATAATAATATGGGCATGATAAGCCTCTATAGCACTCAATGGGCACCCTAATAAAAATACAGTAATACACAAGACACACAGTAATAAAACGTAACTAAACTCCAAAAAAACACACTTCACTAAATAAAAACAGTAGCCAGCTAATCCAATCAATAGAAGCAATTACAACATCAACAATGAATTAATTCAAGCATTACCCAATCAAACCAATTAATCCCTAAATCAACTCAAAATGAATAGTAACACTAACCAATGTAAACAATTAATTAATCCAACATTAATTAATGTAACAATTAAAAGACAAAGAAATAAATTAAAACAATCTCTGAAGTATCCATAAAACACATGAGCTAACATAATATTACATTAAGTACAAGCGAACACCAAGCGCAAACCTTTTATTACATTAACCATAAACAAACAATCACATCCACATCAATAACTGCAATAACAAGCGAGAAATGCCCCCCAAATATTGGCATAATAATGTATTAATCTGTACCCTAAAGAGGTACAGATTAATATATTATCAGTCAATGTGCCTCCCCCCAAAAATAAAAATAAAAACCCAAAGAATACACCTGTAAAAAGAGACATTTACAAACATTGAATATCTTACTTACCATTAGAAGCGGTGGCCCTCCGACTCCCGGGGTAACAGGAAGCTCACGTACCTTGAAGGCCTCCAACAGCATCCGATGCCATCCGCCATGAAGATCCTGCTCAGGTACCGCAATCTTCTTTTTTCTTTCTTTACTCACCGTCTTCTATCTTCATCTGTTACCATTTCTTGATCTTCTTTATCTTCTTTCTTCATTTGTCAATCCATAAAACCCCATGTTAAATCCCAGCCGATGCTGTCTCGTCGGCTTCTTGGGCTCAAATGAGGCGTCACAGCCTTAAATATGGCTTGTGACATCACATTTACCCTCACAATGGTTAACAGCCACCTGATTGCTGCTAAAACCATGTGCAGACGTAAAAAATTTTTTTTGCCGTGACGTCACTTAAAGGGAATGATGCAAGCCAATCAGAATGGCTGTGCTTCATTTACCTTTAACATGACGTCGGTAAATCCAAGATGGCCGCTGTGTCACAAGGTATTTCAGCCAATCAGTTTGTGGGAACCAATTCCACACGCTGATTGGCTGAAACCTTGTACCATGCTGTTGGAGGCCTTCAAGGTACGTGAGCTTCCTGTTACCCCGGGAGTCGGAGGGCCACCGCTTCTAATGGTAAGTAAGATATTCAATGTTTGTAAATGTATCTTTTTACAGGCTTATTTTTTGGATGTGTTTTTTTATTTTTTGTGTGATGCACATCGACTGATAATATATTAATCTGTACCTCTTTAGGGTACAGATTAATACATTATTATTCCAATATTTGGGGGGCATTTCTCGCTTGTTAATGATGTGGATGTGATTGTTTGTTTATGGTTAATGTAAGAAAAGGTTTGCGATTGGTGTTCGCTTTTACTTAATGTTATATTATGTTAGCTAATGTGTTTTATGGATACTTCAGAGATAGCTTTAATGTATTTATTTGTCTTTTAATGGTTACATTAATTAATGTTGGATTAATTCATTGTTTACATTGGTTAGTGTTACTATTCATTTTGAGTTGCTTTCCGAATTAATTGTTTTGATTGGATAATGGTTTAATTAATTCAATGTTGATATTGCTATTGATTATATTGATTGGATTAGCTGGCTACTGTTTTTATTTAGTGAAGTGTCTTTTTTGGTAGTTTAGTTGGATTTTCTTATTGTGTGTCTTATGTATTACTGTATTTTCATTAGGGTGCCCATTGAGTGCTATAGAGGCTTATCATGCCCATATTATTATTATTATTATATGGGTATGATGTACCACTATACTACTCAATGGGTATAGGGTGGGTATAGTCAGTCTGGGGTGGGTGCTTAGGCCTCCCGGGTCAGGGTGGGTTAACCCCTTAATAACTATAGCAGTTAAGAACCGCAAAGGTGATTAAGGGGTTAGGGACCATTAGAATGTATTTATTTTCTATATATGCTTTCTGGCAACGGAGGACAGAGGGACCTGCTGTTGTGGTAAATATAACTGTATTTATTTATTTTATTTATGTATGCTAATGCAGTGTTTAATAATGGGAAAATAATCTATTATCCATATCTGGCTAATAGTTATTTTGCCCATTACTGTACTGTATGGGTTTGGGCGGAGGGGGGGGGGGGGGGCGTCGTGTATTGATCTGTTTTTAAATATTTATTTAAATATATATTTCTTTAATAGTGTAGAGGTGCAGGGGGTCTCCGGAGCTGAACCACGTTGGTTTTATGTCCGGAGACCCCCTGCTTCCCGAGATACAGGCCTCTTTATGGGGTGCCGGTATCCCTCTGCATTGAAATGTCCCGCATCACGTGACCGGGACATTTCCTTGCATAGGAGGTACCGGCACCCCATAAAGGTGCCTGTATCTCGGGAAGCAGGGGGTCCCCGGACATAAAACCAACGTGGTTCAGCTCTGGAGACCCCCTGCACCTCTACACTATTAAAGAAATGTATATTTAAATAAATAATTTTCGGCCGACATTTCTCTCTCAGAGCCGCTCTCTCTGCAGGAGAAATGAATCGCTGGTTTTTGCCTTTTCAGAGGCTCGATGCTCTCGCTGGCAGCAACTCGCCAGTTTTGGACATTTTGCTATCACTGGTATTCGAGCCTTTCTGAATACCATGATAGCAACGCCCAAAAAAAAAACATTTTAAATTCCCTGGCGATTTTTTTTATGAACCCTCTCTGAATAAGGCCCTATATGTCAAGTTGTTCAATTAGAACACCTACCATAATCTTATAAAGCATAAATAATATGTTCTATATTATCAACTTATAAGAGGTGCATGCACATCTACAGTGTAGACCACAGCTGAACATGTGGAACACTCTCCACCAGGTGAAACAATTATATTACATCTGTTCACATTTCTTTTAACTAGATTGGGCATGAAAAACATGTACAGCTCACACCCGTTATAGTGAGGTGCTTGGGGTCAAAAGAATCTCATTGCGTTAAATGTGGATCGATTTACAAAATTTCATTTTGCGAAAATTCACCCCTTAGGCTCACCCCAGAGGGGGCGAGCTGGGATAACTCTCCCAGCTGTCCCAGACCTAGCAGTGCTGCGGCACCTCCACATAGGACTGACCCGGTATCAGCAGCAGCTGGCAGCTCTCTCTGAACAAAAAAAAAAGATAAATAGGGGAGCACAGGGTGAGAAATATGCTTTTCAAATGCTTCCGTGTTAGATAATACACTGTGATATTTTGTACTATTTATATTTGGTGAAATGGTAAACCTTCTATTTGCATACCAAGCTCAGTGCTAAAAGGGTTAATAAGCCCCAGTCAAATCACTAATGCTGGTACTTGAGATCCAGACAGGGATCTATAAATATAATATTGTGACAGGGTGAATGAACATCACCAGCCATATACCTGTAAAACCTATGTTTAGGCAGTGCAGCAGTGATGAGGTTAAGTTGAGAAGGGCTGCTTAATTAATCTGACCCCAGCTGCATAATCAAGGTGTTAAAACCCCAGGCTGTACACGCATGCAGAAGAGCTGGTCAGGAGAGAGGTTTTGAAAGTACTGAGGAGATTGCTGCTATAAGGTCTGTTTGCAAAGTACATGTTTTATGAACTGTTGTGTCCTGCATGCTGAAGAGAAGCTGCTTTGTTTGCCATGCTGAATAGAAACTGCTTTTTTTGCTATGCTGAAGAGAAGCTATTTTGTTTTGTGTGCTGTATGTTTTTTTAAGGTTAAATAAATAAGCCTTGTCAAGAGACCCCGCATGTGTACTGCTGCGACACACTTTATTCGAGCAAATGCCCAGTTTGTACCTGGCAGATACCTGGAATGCGCCGCTCCTCACCTCTTGCATGCTGCGTTGCGTTTGCCTTCCCAGCCACGGTTCATGCCTGGCTGACGGGGGCCTGATCTGTTAAATGATAATGATCTGGATTTAATAGGCTGCAATGCTTCGCGTGTCCACAAGATGGCATAAATTCATGAATTGTAATGCAGTATATATATATACAGTACTGTATATACACAGTATATATATATATATATATATATATATATATATATATACTGTATAACAACAACCCCTATAAGCCCTAACATACAGTACTGTACACATACAGTACTGTATATGCACATACATAAATTATACTACTGTATGGGCGGCGGGGGTGAGATGTGTTTGCAGCAGAGAGAGATCCGCTGCTCTCTCTCTCTGCGCAAACATCCGCACATTAAAAATTATTTGAAATACATTTTTATTGATAGTGTAGATGTGCAGGGGGTCTCTGGAGCTGAACCGCGTTGGTTTCAGGTCTGGGAACCCCCTGCTCCCCGAGATACAGCCCCCTTTAGGGGGTGCCGGTATCCCTCTGCTTGGTTTAAAGGGCCCGACCACGTGATCGCGGCCTGTAAACCAAGCAGAGCAGAGGGATACCGGCACCCCCTAATGGGGCCTGTATCTCTGGGAGCAGGGGGTCCACAGACCTGAAACCAGTGCGGTTATGCTCTGGAAACCCTCTGCACATGTACAGTATAAATAAAGCACATACAGTATATACAGTAAATAAACACTCGTTCTTTACCTTAGCGGCTATGCGCTATGGTAAAGAAGCAGCATTTCTGTATTTTTTTTTTTTTATAACTTTCTTTTATTGGTTTTTCCAAGATATTACATACAAGTATCATATTTGTACCATTCAATAATTTGCTTGACAAACAACAGCTAGACAAACATGGGAGGGGTAGACGCGACATTGTTGGGGAAATGGGGAGGGGAGGGGTACTAGGGGTGGACCAAATTCTGTTCCGAATTTTGTCTATTGATGGAATTGCATTCTGGTTCCACAGTGCTGCGGTTTTGCACCTCATTGCCGTGGCAAAATGTGCTATTAATTTGTTGCCCGATCTAGAGACCTCGTCTGTGGGCTTACCCAGCAGGAACACCCATGGGTCCAGCTGAATTTTGAGGCCTAAAAATATCCTCTGTAGCCAATCTCTAATTTGTGTCCAGACCGGGATGAGTCGTGGACAAGACCACAGCATATGCACCAGATCTCCCCGTTCCCCGCACTGTCTGGGACAGAGCGGGGAAGCACCCGCGACAAATTTTGCCAATCTAACTGGGGTGAGATACCACCTCATCAGTACCTTATATGAGTTCTCCTTCAATGTCGTACATATCGAGCTACTGGCCGCAGCCTTGAAGATTGCCGTCCAGTCATCGTCTTCTAATGGTCCTGTCAAGTCCGTCTCCCATTGTGTCATGAACCTGGTTTTATGTGAGCTGTCAATGTCTACCCTGACCACCTCTCTGTAAAGAGCAGAAATTAGTCCCCGCGTATCGGTTCCCCGATCACAGAGCTTCTCAAAATTGGTTAGCGGCGGCCTAGTCGGGTGTTTGGTATAGAATGCCCGGACCTGGAGGTATCTAAGAAATTCAGTGTTGGGTAGGTCTGTTTCTGACTGAATTTGGTTAAATGGTTTAATCGTGTCGCGCCCCTCCAGGTCTTTTAATCTCCTCAACCCCAATCTCTGCCAGCGTATGAAGTTCTTATCAATCAGCCCTGGAGCAAAGTCTGGATTTCCGTATAGGGGAGTCATCAGGGTATGTTTTGAGGTTAATGAGTGATTATTTTTAGCCGTATCCCAGACCGAGAGCGAGTTGAGCACAGAGGTCAGCGGATCTCTGAGATCTTTTAATCTAGATTTAGGGTACCAAATTAGGTCCTTAAGCTCTAGCGGGGCGCATACCTCCCGCTCCAGTGCCACCCAGCGCCTTTGCTCTGGATCACCATGCCATTGTGTAATTTGGCATAGTTGTGCCGCTTTATAGTATGCCATCAAACTCGGAACCGCTAAGCCTCCAGTTTCCCTAGGTCTTTGCATAATTGACATTTTTACCCGCGGTGTTTTGTTTTTCCAAATGAATCTAGTAACTGCATTCTGCAGGTCTTTAATGTCCGATCGCACTACGGGTATCGGAAGAGTTTGGAACAGGTACAGTATCCTAGGGAGGAGGTTCATTTTCACACAATAGATTCTGCCAATCCAGGATATACCGTACTCGGACCAGTCCTTTAATTCCTTCGTGAGGGCTCTTAATAATCTCGGATAGTTCTCTTGATATAGATTGGAGCTACGGTTGGTGAGATAGATCCCTAAATATTTTATGGCCTTGGGCTGCCATTTAAACTGGAAGTTAATTTCCAATAGTTTCTCTGTTTCCTTTGGGATGTTTAGATTTAGTGCCTCCGATTTACAGTAGCTTGATTTATTTTAAAACCAGAGATTCTACTGAATTTTTCCAGTAGAGCAAACAGATTGGGCAGCGAGGTAAGCGGTTTCGTCAGAGACAGAATGATGTCATCTGCATATAGAGCTATTTTATGCTCTTGGGAGTGGATTTGTATTCCCGAAATATCGGGATTGTGACGTATGTGAGCCGCTAGCGGTTCCACGCATAAGGCGAACAACAGGGGCGAGAGTGGGCATCCCTGTCTGGTCCCGCTTTTAATTTTAAACAACTCTGATGGAAAACCCTGATGTACCACCCTGGCAGTCGGAGTTGTATATAATGCTTTTATTGCCCCTAAGATTTTACCTCCGAACCCAAATGCTCCAAGCGTGGACTCCATTTATGGCCAATCAATCCTGTCGAAGGCCTTCTCTGCGTCTAAACTTAACACTATTCCGCGGACCCCGTTGGCATTGATGTAGTTAATTATATCTATTATCCTTCTAGTGTTGTCGGCCGCTTGTCTATCTCTAATAAAGCCAACCTGGTCCGGGTGGATAAGCCTTGGCAGAAACCCGCTCAATCTATTGGCCAGTAATTTGGAGTATATCTTAACATCCGAATTGATTAAGGAGATCGGCCTATAGCTTTGACAGTTTGTGGGATCTTTGTCCTTCTTATGAATTATAGATATCGACGCCTGGAGCATCTGTTCCGAAAAGGGTTCCCCCGCCAAAACTCCGTTAAATAACTTGAGCATGGGCGCTGCCAGAACCCCGACAAATTTTTTGTAATATAAATTCGAGAACCCGTCGGGTCCTGGGGCCTTAGAGGGTTTCAGATTCTTAATGACCGCGGTCAGTTCCTCCAGAGTGAAATCAGTCTGGATTGCCTCGCGCTCCAATCTGTTCAGCCTAGGAAGGGTTGCCTCCTTTAAGAAGGACTGTAATAAATTGTTCGTTTTAGGGTTGTGTGTTACCCTCTCCCCATTATAGAGCTGTTCATAAAAAAGTCTAAACTCTTCCACTATACGTTTAGGGTTGGAGGACATCTCCCCCGATTTAGTTTTAATGGCCTGTATGTTATAACTCGGTTGCCTATTCCTGATCCTGTTAGCTAGCATGGTATCCGGTTTGTTGGCTTTCTCAAAGAATTTCCTCTTAGTCCAACTCATGTCTCTCTCAGCCTGGGATGTGAGGAGGAGGTTAAGTTCTATCTTTACATCCTTCAACTCCTTAAGAATGTCCCCTCTACCTGATCGGCTATGTAGTATAGAGAGCTCATGTAACCTCTTATATAGCTGTGTCAATTTTATTTCCCTCTGTTTTTTCTGTCTTGCTGCTAGGCTAATCAGCGTTCCTCTCATCGTGGCCTTATGGGCCTCCCACAGTGTTATATGGGAATCCACTGTGCCTGTATTCGTAACAAAGAATTGCCTGATCTCATCTTTAACTGTCTGGGCTAATTCAGGGATCTTGATCAGGGATTCGTTTAGTTTCCAGTTTGCCCCTGGGATGACTGGCCTAATTTGCGTGTATCGTAGCTCGATCGATGCGTGGTCCGACCATGAGATGTCATGGATTAGAGTTTCGGTAACTTGTGGGACCATTCTGCTCGATACAAAAAAGTGGTCCAGTCTACTATAACTGTCGTGTGGGTGTGAGTAAAAAGTATAAGTGCGCTCGCCCGGGTGTTGTTCCCGCCAGATGTCTACCAGGCATCCTCTTCGTAACCCTTCTATAAGAGCTGTTGCCCCTATTTGTCTTGTTTTTTCCTGTCTCGGGGATCTATCTATTCGCGGGTCCAGGACCTTATTGAAGTCCCCCGCCAGTATTTTATTGCCCACAGCCCATTGTTTGAGTTTGAGAAAAAATCCCTCAAAGAACTGAGGGTCGTGTTCACATGGGGCATACATACATGCCAGCGTGATTCTACATTGTTGTATCTGGCCCACCAGTATTATATATCGGCCTCCTGGATCACGTTTTATTTTTTCCAGTTCAAACGGGACTTTGTTATGGAGTAAAATGGCAACTCCTTTTTTCTTTTCTTTGGCTGATGCGAGGAAAAACCTTTTAAAGTTTTTGTCTATAAACCCTGGGTTTTTGTTAGAGCAATAATGCGTCTCTTGAAGAAACAGAACATCAATTTTCCTACGCTTGAATTCTGCAAAGGCGATTCTGCGTTTTTGGGGGGAATTGAAACCCTTAACATTTTGTGATAGGAACCTTAGAGCCATGCTTGTGTGTGTAGTGAGTCTCTGTGGGTGCGGTGCTTTTGCTTCTTACCCGTGCCTTGGATTTTCTGCGACTGCCAGTTGCTGTGTTGCTGACCTCTTGTCGTCGTACGACCTCCTGGTGGGGTACCTGTGGAAGGGGTGGGAAAACACAAAAGGAAATGACAGGGAACATATAATCCTGTAACAAGTACAGGTGAAACCACCTTGGTCCTAGCTGACCTGTGGTTTGCTGCCTGGGAAATCCGCCAGTACTCTGGATACTCTTCTTTTTCTGTCCTGGATTTTGGGATGTGTACCAGATCACGGGTTCCCAGGTCTTTGACCGGGTTGCAGCTTAAGGCCGCAGACCAGCCCCAGGGGCACATGCCAATGGGTGGGGATAAAGGCAATCACCAGCCCCCCCCGCCGGCAGTGTTAACATTGCCTTATGATAACAATATTCCTTAATCATCTAAAATACAAACTCAACTGTATAATTGGTTAACTAACTAGAGATTATCTCCTGATCTTAGCCTATGTAGCTGTCTGACTTTTCATTACTACTGTGTATTATCTATGCTATGATTCTCATTAAGGTGTCCCCTCTGCTCCTCAGCCGGGGAATGCGCGCACCCCTTTGCTGAGACCCCCCTCTCTGCTCGGCGTGTCTTTCATCTGCCTCCTTCGATCTGCCGCATCAGACGGCTGTCTCTTCTTCCTGGTAGGCGCTGTCTCTGACGTCAGTTCCCCTGCGACGGGGCTCAGCGAAGGGCCGCCTCCTGACATCCGCCGGATCTAGTGCGCATAACCGCCTGCGTGCAGCTGAAGAAGGAGGTGTGTCTCGGGGGTGGAGCTGCCCGGAGTTCCCAGCTTTCGCGCCCAAACTGCATCCACCATTCTGAATTGGCGCTTCTTCCTCAGCTCTTCCCGCGGATCTTGCTGGGACGCCATTTTGGTAAGTATATGGAGTCTCTCTTCCCTTAGTCCTTTTTTCCGCCAGATTTTCCGTGTGTTTCAGCAGGGACTTTACCGCTTGGGCCCGAACCATCGGGGGGGGGGAGGGGGGGCTAGAGGGTAACACCGGAGCCCATAGTCGTCAGGCAGCTTATAGTAAGGGTGATAGTCTCTTTATTTGTGGAACAACCGGGGTGATAACAGTAACGCCTAGTTCTGCAGAAACTAGAAAACAGTCAGGGGACTCCTTTTTCAGCCAGGTCTTGAAGGTCCCGCTTTATCCTGCCGATGGCCGGCCGGGGGGCCCACCTTCTCCCAATCTGCCTGCCTTGGGGGGCGTTCTACTGGGGGTTCGATCTGCAGCATGTTCGGTATGTTCAGTCTTTTCAGGAACTCCTGGCCGTCCGATATATGTTTGAGGACATGAGACCGTCCATGCTGCACCACAATCAGGGCGAAGGGAAAGGCCCATCTGTATTTTACGTTTTTGTCTCGTAAAATTCTGGTGACCGGTTGGAGGGCCTGGCGTCTGGATAACGTGATCGGGGAAATGTCCTGATAAATGGCCATCTCTACTCCCTCGAATTTCACTGTAGGGGTGGCCCTGGTGATTTTGCAGATTTCCGCTTTTGTGGTGAAGTGGAGTAAACGTAGGATTACATCCCGGGGGGGATTGTTAGGCAAGGGACGTGCCCTCAGTGCTCGGTGGCACCGGTCCATGACCAATTCTGCCTCTGTCTTTCCTGGCATGATGGAAGTCATCCACCTATTTAGCATTGCTTCAGGGTCTTGTATCTCTTCAGGGATCCCCCTCACCCTGAGGTTGTTCCTTCTGTCACGGTTCTCGCTATCCTAGTGGCGTTCTTCCAATTCTGCCACTTTCCGTTCCAGTATGGTGACCCTGGAGTCTGTCTCTTTTTGGCTTCTTGTGGATTCCTCCATTTTTTCCTCGAGGTCGTTCGTGCGGTTTCCGATATTTAAAATGTCTTTCCGCAGGTGTTCCACCTCTCCTCTGAAAAAGGTTTTCAGATCGGAGAGAAGCTGCGCTATCTCCCGCTTCATAGCACCTGTCGGGTCATCCGTCCCTACCTCTATCTCCGGTGCGGAGTCAGAGTCTGATGCCGCCATACTGTCTGTTTCCCTAGGTTTTTTAGCCCCCACGAAGTAAGTGCGGACATCTACCTTCTGTTTTCATTTTTTTCGTGTGGCCGCCATGGAATTTTATGCTGTGGGTATTCCGATATTGCTTGCTGTTAATTTGCTGCGGCTAAATTGAGTTTCAAAATTTATATAATTCTTGCCGGCGGGTTACGGAGCTCTCAGTTCAGACCTCCATCTCCGTTCCCGTCGCGCATGCGCCTCTCCAGCATTTCTGTATTTTTAATAATATTGTACAGTGAGCAGGGGGTTCCCTGAGCCAGAAATCTAAACTCAGGGGACCCCCTGCTCCTGCACAATATTATTAAAAGTACAGAAATGCTGCTTCATTGCCATAGCGTATAGCCACTAAGGCAATGAAGGGGTTAACCCACCGTGCCCGCTTTATTGTGGGTAGCGGGGGTGGGTGAAGGGGGTATTTGGCCCTTGGTGTGAGTTTAGGACTTGCGGGGGGGTTGCGGGTGCACTTAACCCCTTCACAACCGTAGCAGTTAATACCGCTACGGTCATGAAGGAGTTAAGCCCTCCCGCTACCCCCCCGCAAGCCCTAAACAAGCACCGTTGGGGCTAATACCCCATTCACCCACCCCCGCTACCCACAATAAAAAAAATACACACACAGCAGCCGCAAAAAAAAAAAAAAAAAATCTAAATAAATAAATAAATAAATGACAATAAATACATTTGAAATACATTTTTATTGATAGTGTAGATGTGCAGGGGGTCTCCGGAGCTGAACCGCGTTGGTTTCAGGTCTGGGAACCCCCTGCTCCCCGAGATACAGCCCCCTTTAGGGGGTGCCGGTATCCCTCTGCTTGGTTTAAAGGGCCCGACCACGTGATCGCGGCCTGTAAACCAAGCAGAGCAGAGGGATACCGGCACCCCCTAAAGGGGCCTGTATCTTGGGGAGCAGGGGGTCCCCAGACCTGAAACCAGTGCGGTTCTGCTCTGGAGACCCTCTGCACATGTACAGTATTAATAAAACACATACAGTATAAATAAACACTTGTTCTTTACCTTAGCGGCTATGCGCTATGGTAAAGAAGCAGCATTTCTGTATTTTAATAATATTGTACAGTGAGCAGGGGGTTCCCTGAGCCAGAAATTAATGCTCAGGGACCCCCCCTGCTCCTGCTCAATATTATTAAAAATACAGAAATGCTGCTTAATTACCATAGCGGATAGCCGCTAAGGCAATGAAGGGGTTAACCCACCGTGCCCGCTTTATTGTGTGTAGTGGGGATGGGTGAAGGGAGTACTTTGGCCCTTGGTGTGAGTTTAGGACTTGCGGATGGGTTGCGGGTGCACTTAACCCCTTCACGACCGTAGCAGTTAATACCGCTACGGTCATGAAGGGGTTAAGCCCTCCCGCTACCCACCCGCAAGCCCTAAACAAGCACCGTTGGGGCTAATACCCCATTCACCCACCCCCGCTACCCACAATAAAAAAAATACACACACACAGCAGCCGCCAAAAAATAAATAAATAAATCTAAATAAATAAATAAATAAATGACAATAAATACATTTGAAATACATTTTTATTGATAGTGTAGATGTGCAGGGGGTCTCCGGAGCTGAACCGCGTTGGTTTCAGGTCTGGGAACCCCCTGCTCCCCGAGATACAGCCCCCTTTAGGGGGTGCCGGTATCCCTCTGCTTGGTTTAAAGGGCCCGACCACGTGATCGCGGCCTGTAAACCAAGCAGAGCAGAGGGATACCGGCACCCCCTAAAGGGGCCTGTATCTCGGGGAGCAGGGGGTCCCCAGACCTGAAACCAGTGCGGTTCTGCTCTGGAGACCCTCTGCACATGTACAGTATAAATAAAACACATACAGTATATACAGTAAATAAACACTCGTTCTTTACCTTAGCGGCTATGCGCTATGGTAAAGAAGCAGCATTTCTGTATTTTTAATAATATTGTACAGTGAGCAGGGGGTTCCCTGAGCCAGAAATCTAAACTCAGGGGACCCCCTGCTCCTACTGTTACGCCGATGCTCACCACAAACCGGGACCGGACCGTGGGGCTGAGGTGGGGTTATATAATCACCGACCTTAGTCCACGCAGACTGATCCGGAGTGCGCAGTTCGTAGTCGTACATTGCAGGGTCAGGATTGGAGAAGGCAGCATCGTCGTTAATGAATCAGGAGTTCGGCAACAGGAAATCAGGAGTGCCCCGCTTCAGCTTAGGAGCGTGAGCGCGGGGGTGGCTTCTGCGCGAGGAGCGGCCTCGACCCATGACGCCGATCTCAGCAGGAGGAGACAGCAGGCTGGCCGAAGTTCACCGCAGGGCATCGTCGGGAAGAACCAACGCTTCAGCGCAGAAGTCCAAGGCAGGCCACTGCAAGAGGATCGCAGCAGGCCGCAGGAAAGGAAGGGTAGCCACTGCTAGGAGGGAATGCAGCAGTTACCAGTGCTGGCATCAACGCTTCAGCACAGGCATCCAGGGTAGGCCACTGCAGGAGAATAGCAGCAGGCCGTAGGACAGGAAGGGTAGCCACTGCTAGGAGGGAATGCAGAAGTTACCAGTGCTGGCATCAACGCTTCAGCACAGGCGTCCAGGATAGGCCACTACAGGAGAATAGCGGCAGGCCACAGGACAGGAAGGTTAGCCACTGCTAGGAGGGAATGCAGCAGTTACCAGTGCTGGCATCAACGCTTCAGCACAGGCGTCCTGGATAGGCCACTGCAAGGAGATAGCAGCAGGCCAGTGCTGGCAACAACGCTTCAGCACAGACGTCCAGGACCAGGCCTCTGGATACTCAGGAACTTGGAAGGTAAGAACGCTAGGAGAGAGGCCTGGGGTGGTTTGTGGCAGAGACAGTAACATAGAGGTAGGAATAGTTATGCTTGGCGCTGGTTCAGAGCCAACGCCTAGAATATAAAGGGCGGAGATCCAATCACAGGAGGAGGGTGTGTGAGAAATCCTCCAATGAAGTAGCACAGGGCAGAAGCTGCAATGAGAGGCAGCACCTGTGCCATAGATTGCCAGAGGAAGCTTGCAACTGCACAGGTCTGCACGGCTATAGTCAAAGCCAGTAGTGGATTCCTTACAGTACCCCCCCCTTCAGGTGAGGCCTCCGGACGAACAAGATCCATCACAGATTTGGGGGACATGGAATTGTTCCTAAACCTCCTTAGGCGAGAGGTGGCATTGAAAGCCCATAGTTTGTTGGGATTCCTTACAGTACCCCACCACTGGGTGAGAAGCCTGGGTGAACAGGACCATTCATAGGTCTGGGAGACATTGAGTTGTTCCTGAAGTGTCTCCGGCGAGAATTAGGTCCACAATCCAGATGTACATTGGCGAGTGCCATGAAAGACAGCGGTGGTACTGCAGTTCTTGGTACATGGACAATGGGACCTGAGGGCTCCGGAATGGGAACATCAGAAGGACAGTAGCCAGGTGTCCGGTGCATAGTAATAGTCCAAGAGTACGGGACACAGGACACAGATTGTCGGACAAAAATGGCAGAGGGACCTTCAGAGAAGGCAATGTCTTTGGTGAAATCAGCACGGAGGAAGTTGCGAGAGTCTTTACACTACCGACACACTTTATTGAAGTGTGGTCGGTACCGCAAGCCGGGAAATCTCCCGGCTTGCTAGTGGCCGCCCCTCGGCGTGCCGCGCGTCATAGACGCGCGGTCACGCGTCATCGGGAGCGTGCGCCCCCTGCACGCGTGTCCAGGGGCTCCCCGAGGGAGCCCTGGTGTCCCGCGATCGCGGGACAGCGGCAGGGGGTTCCGGGGGACCCGGCGGACCCGGCAGCAGTAGGGAGAGCGCCCCGATCGGAGGGCGCTCTTCCGCTGCTTCGGCGCGCGCCCGTCACACTCGGGCGCGCGCCAGGCTACTGCTGCGGCACAGAACGGGCAAATGCTCGAATAAACTGTGCCGCAGCAGTAGCTTCTAAGGAATTCCGGGTGGTGGTTAGCAAGGGAATGGGGCAGGAGGGTTCACTACACATTATTGCAGCGGTACTTTTGATACCAAGCAGGTTTACTATCCCAAGCAATTTGCGAGAGTCTGTAGCAGTGTGTATGCAACTCATGGTCATGGTACTGGCAGTTGAAGAAGGATCCGCTTCCTTTGGTTTGTGATCTTTAGAGAGAATCAAATCCGAAATTGTGGCCTTGGCGAAGGACATAATAAACATGTCTATACCCATAGTGGACCCATAGAGAACAGGGACGGACGCTTCAGGTAAAGCGACGAGGTCCAGTAAGGGTGTCTTCGTCTTAGGGAGAGGCCAATTGCCATACAGAAAGGGCACTTTGGGCACCGCACAGAGACCTGCGAGTAAGGAGTCTGTTTGAAAGGTGAGAAAACAGATTTTATCCAAAACAAAAGGCAGGCGGTTAAGCGGTGCATCAGCCTTAGGGAAAAAAAGTCTTGGGGTTAAAGCTGGGTACCTCCAACATAGAGAAAGAAGACAGAGAACTAGAGCTTGGCTTCGGAGTGGAGGTCCCAGGTACCCAGGTCTCACATAATACTGTGGGAGAAGCAATGCAAATTGTTACTGTTTTAAACATAGGGTTTTTAACATCGGTAGCTCCAGGCACCTTTTTGAGAGGTAACCCTAGTTTTGGGACAGGACAGTCAATAGCAAGTACCCCAAGTATTGTGGAAGACACAGAGAAAAATAAGTCCATTTTAAAGACGGGATCTTCTGAAAAAAGGGAAAGTTCCAAATGCGATACCCCTGAGTTCGTGGTAGTAGACATACAGTCAGTAGTGGATACCCCGAATACTTTGGGCGAATCAGCGTGAAACAGTATTATTACAGGAATGGGCATCCCAGACTTAAAGTCATTTTTAATCATCCCGGAGGCTGTGGCATGATCCGTGAGAGAAACTGGGGTAAACTCTCCAACAGACACAAGGGACATCTTGCTTGTTACAGAATTGAGTCCCTGAGAATCCCTAGTGAGGGCATCAGACTCCATGGGAGACTTAGTGACAGGGGTTTTGGAACTAATTAAAGGAATTGCAGGTATCACAGATTTAATAGGAGAAATACCTTGCAAAACAGAAATTTTAGTAAAGGTGATAGGCATCACAGATAGGACAGACAGAAGTAAGCTAGGCAAGGTTGCTTCTATAACAGAAGATTTGACAGCGGCAAAGCTTAACTCAGCGGCTGCTGGAGTGCTTTTAACTACAGTGAGAAGGGACTGCAGATTTACAAAGTCAGGGATAAAGGGAGTCTCAAACTTGAAAGCCTGATCCTTCAAAAAGAAGGGCCCTAACTTTAATGGTACTGAGGGAGCAACAGCAGATACGCTGATCTCAGTAGGGGTCACTTGGAAAGGAGCATAATATGTACTGTTCGCTTTAAACCCTAGGATTTGAGAAAAGGAGAACTCAGACAGTGCAAGTGTGGCAACCACGACTGTGCTGGCCTCTGAAGTGGATATTTGGGAAAGAGTGTCTGGGACATCAGAAACGACAACAGATTCCACGAAAAGGGGTCTATGCTCGGAAGCAGGGGTCTCAGCTCTCTGAGTGGCAGACGGGGTGAGTGAAATACCTAGGAGTAGGGATTCTGCGAACAGGTTTAGAGAAACAAACGGCTCCAGAATACTTTTTACTGGAGCCAGTATTATTGCCGAAAGTGCAGGGGGCGTAGCCCCGAGAATTTTAGCCGAGTCAGAGGACAAAAGTGGTTGATCCTCTGAGGCTAAGGAGGTGTCCCTGATTGACGAACTAAAGGGATCTACCAAGGAAGGTTCACAGGGCTGACCTGCAGGGGTTAACATAGGAAAAACCCCAAGGGTTAAATTACTCTGTACCTGAGAATCAGAGAAATAGAAGCTAGTCTCTGAGAGTGGGATCATAGGGGGTTCTGCCTCTTGCCCTAGGGACCTATCATTAGACTGCGGAATACTAGGGTTAGCAGTAGGGACCTCACAGAGCAGACTAGCAGGGGTTAATACATAAAAAACCTCGGAAACAGAGCTTAGAATTTTTGGTTTAGGAAAAGAGGGCAAACAGGATTCATTCTCTGGTGCTAGGGAAGACACACTGACCTGGGGACTGCAGGGATTTACAGTGGGGGACGCGTAAGCCTGACTAGCAGGGGTTAGGACCGAAATAACCTCAGGGACAGAATTTAGGGAGGTTAACTCGGGATTAGGGAGCGTGACAGCTTCTTCCTTAGCGGGCAGCGAAAGAGAAATGGTTTGACCATTCTTAGGAGAGAGAGGTACCCCCACAGGTTTAGCAACAGGACTGACAGAAAAGGGTTTGTGAATAGTCTGCGCGTGGGCAGCAAGTAGAGGTTCACGCTCGCTTATGTTCTTGTCAAATTCCAGGAATAATTTAAGGGTGGTGTCTATGGACTTAGCCGGTACCCCAAAATCCGCAGTTTCCAGACCTGGAGTAGATATAAGAAGGAGTAGTTGGGAGTACTGGGCTTGTAACATCTTCTTTACCTCTCTACATTCCTGAGACCTTGTAAGTATTTCTTTACGAGTTAGTCTTTCTGCAGGGGTTAACCCTTCATACATACAGGCAAGATTAGGTGGAGGCAGTCTTTCAAACAGATACTGTTTTTCAAACAGGGACTGGTCCGCAGCCTGGGACATAGGTACAGTTAAACATTTACCAACCCCCGCCACGGTGCGATCCGGTTTTGGGCCGAGCATACTGTTACGCCGATGCTCACCACAAACCGGGACCGGACCGCGGGGCTGAGGTGGGGTTATATAATCACCGACCTTAGTCCACGCAGACTGATCCGGAGTGCGCAGTTCGTAGTCGTACATCGCAGGGTCAGGATTGGAGAAGGCAGAATCGTCGTTAATGAAGCAGGAGTTCGGCAACAGGAAATCAGGAGTGCCCCGCTTCAGCTTAGGAGCGTGAGCACAGGCGTGGCATCTGCGCGAGGAGCGGCCTCGGCCCATGACGCCGATCTCAGCAGGAGGAGACAGCAGGCTGGCCGAAGTTCACCGCAGGGCAGCGTCGGGAAGAACCAACGCTTCAGCTCAGAAGTCCAAGGCAGGCCACTGCAAGAGGATCGCAGCAGGAAAGGAAGGGTAGCCACTGCTAGGAGGGAATGCAGCAGTTACCAGTGCTGGCATCAACGCTTCAGCACAGGCGTCCAGGGTAGGCCACTGCAGGAGAATAGCAGCAGGCCATAGGACAGGAAGGGTAGCCACTGCTAGGAGGGAATGCAGCAGTTACCATTGCTGGCATCAACGCTTCAGCACAGGCGTCCAGGATAGGCCACTACAGGAGAATAGTGGCAGGCCACAGGACAGGAAGGGTAGCCACTGCTAGGAGGGAATGCAGCAGTTACCAGTACTGGAATCAACGCTTCAGCACAGGCGTCCAGGATAGGCCACTGCAAGGAGATAGCAGCAGGCCAGTGCTGGCAACAACGCTTCAGCACAGACGTCCAGGACCAGGCCTCTGGATACTCAGGAACTTGGAAGGTAAGAAAAATAGGAGAGAGGCCTGGGGTGGTTTGTGGCAGAGACAGTAACATAGAGGTAGGAATAGTTATGCTCGGCGCTGGTTCAGAGCCAACGCCTAGAATATAAAGGGCGGAGATCCAATCACAGGAGGAGGGTGTGTGAGAATTCCTCCAATGAAGTAGCACAGGGCAGAAGCTGCAATGAGAGGCAGCACCTGTGCCATAGATTGCCAGAGGAAGCTTGCAACTGCACAGGTCTGCACGGCTATAGTCAAAGCCAGTAGTGAATTCCTTACAACTGCACAATATTATTAAAAGTACAGAAATGCTGCTTCATTGCCATAGCGTATAGCCGCTAAGGCAATGAAGGGGTTAACCCACCGTGCCCGCTTTATTGTGGGTAGCGGGGGTGGGTGAAGGGGGTATTTGGCCCTTGGTGTGAGTTTAGGACTTGCGGGGGGGTTGCGGGTGCACTTAACCCCTTCACGACCGTAGCAGTTAATACCGCTATGGTCATGAAGGGGTTAAGCCCTCCCGCTACCCCCCCGCAAGCCCTAAACAAGCACCGTTGGGGCTAATACCCCATTCACCCACCCCCGCTATCCACAATAAAAAAAATACACACACACAGCAGCCGCCAAAAAATAAATAAATAAATCTAAATAAATAAATAAATAAATGACAATAAATACATTTGAAATACATTTTTATTGATAGTGTAGATGTGCAGGGGGTCTCCGGAGCTGAACCGCGTTGGTTTCAGGTCTGGGAACCCCCTGCTCCCCGAGATACAGCCCCCTTTAGGGGGTGCCGGTATCCCTCTGCTTGGTTTAAAGGGCCCGACCACGTGATCGCGGCCTGTAAACCAAGCAGAGCAGAGGGATACCGGCACCCCTTAAAGGGGCCTGTATCTCGGGGAGCAGGGTTCCCCAGACCTGAAACCAGTGCGGTTCTGCTCTGGAGACCCTCTGCACATGTACAGTATAAATAAAACACATACAGTATATACAGTAAATAAACACTCGTTCTTTACCTTAGCGGCTATGCGCTATGGTAAAGAAGCAGCATTTCTGTATTTTTAATAATATTGTACAGTGAGCAGGGGGTTCCCTGAGCCAGAAATCTAAACTCAGGGGACCCCCTGCTCCTGCACAATATTATTAAAAGTACAGAAATGCTGCTTCATTGCCATAGCGTATAGCCGCTAAGGCAATGAAGGGGTTAACCCACCGTGCCCGCTTTATTGTGGGTAGCGGGGGTGGGTGAAGGGGGTATTTGGCCCTTGGTGTGAGTTTAGGACTTGCGGGGGGGTTGCGGGTGCACTTAACCCCTTCACGACCGTAGCAGTTAATACCGCTATGGTCATGAAGGGGTTAAGTCCTCCCTCTACCCCCCCGCAAGCCCTAAACAAGCACCGTTGGGGCTAATACCCCATTCACCCACCCCTGCTACCCACAATAAAAAAAATACACACACACAGCAGCCGCCAAAAAATAAATAAATAAATCTAAATAAATAAATGACAATAAATACATTTGAAATATGGTCCGTGATCCGACTGTGGTCTTCACCCTCGGTCAGGGTAAATGCAGTGAAAGCAGATTTCAGTAAAATAAGAAGTATTTATTAAACAAATTACAGTTCCACACAAATGAAAGTCCGCAAAGGCGACGGCAGGGTCCGTGTAGGTTTCAATAACAGGTCGAACCCCACTTCCATGTCCAGTTGCAGGGCTGAGATGTCAGCTGAGCGGGCATCTACGTAAACCTTGTGCGGACAAGAATAGAACAACGCGTGTCGCCTACAGTAGCGGCAGCTTTTATTTGAACCAATGCCGGCGGCATGCTGGGATCTACTCCTGCTGCCGCCAGTCAAGACCGCGCGCCGCCGCGTTTCCTACACGCACCCCCCCTCCACTTCGCGCGCATTTTATCCCCCCTTCCCGACCCCGATCCCGGCTCCTGCTCTGCCCCTCTGCTTTCCCGCATCCCCGCTTACCTCACTTTAAACTCCAGGGGTGTCGGGGAAGCCCAGGGAAGCCGGGGAAGCCGGGCACGCACGTGACTGTGACGTCACAGTGCGCTGCAACAAGCCGCGTCTCCACGCTTCCCGCACGCATCCTGCCGTGCGGGAAGTGTTCAAATAAAAGCTGCCGCTACTGTAAGTCAGGCTTCGTTAGGCTCAATGATGTTGCTATGTTGTTCCTCTTTAGTTTATATAGCTATCCCCTCATTAGTCATTGATGATGTCCACATGTTGAACAAGCCTTTATGCCAAATCGATCCATTAACGGCCCCCACTGTCATTGGATATACCCTTGCGCTATCATTAGCATATACTCTGGTAAACGTGTCCTGGAATTGATAATTGATATGTCCAAATTCACAGAGACTGTTGTCTCCTGGCTATCTACGTATAGCTCTTATTGGTCATGATACTGATCTGCATAAAAGTGCATGCACGCCAAAAATATAC
The DNA here is from genome assembly GCF_040206685.1 of Ascaphus truei. Classification (NCBI taxonomy): domain Eukaryota; kingdom Metazoa; phylum Chordata; class Amphibia; order Anura; family Ascaphidae; genus Ascaphus; species Ascaphus truei. The sequence goes on from NC_134483.1 coordinate 237,788,194, forward strand.
ATAATGATTAAATATATAAATATAGATACACAATTGAATCAAAACATAAATTAGCACTACTTAGGTTTCAGCAGTTAAAAGATGATAGTTCATAGAGCAATTTAATGCCCCAGAAAGACTTAGTCCCCCAATTGTAACACTCTTGTGGTATATATAGCCTATATATAATCTTGTTCTACAAACTAGTTATGCTGTCCGTAGTACAAAATATGGGGCTCAACAGTCTGCAATAAAGCACAACAGTTAGAGACTATACTCATGTCAGAGGTTCACCACATAATTGCTGATTCGTCCTAAGGTTTAAGGTGACCTACTAGATAGTACATAATTGTGATCACCGGGGTCTTCAATTTATAGATCCAGTATGTCTCTCTTTGACACAGTTTCTGGAGCTGGCCTCCCCCTCTCCAGCTTTCAGCTACTGCCTCAATGCCCCTAAAACTTAGTCCTATTGGATTACCTCCGGGAGAGATACTGAAGTGTTTTAACGCACTGCATTTGATCCTATAAGGTGCAATACTTAGCAGACACTCCTTATCTAACAAATATAGGAGTTTCTGCAGTGCCTATGCTATATCAGTATTAACCCTTCGAGTACTAGTGCAAACTCTAGATTTGCATACTTCAGATCCAAGGTTTACATGATATAATATATTATTCTCCAGCTCTCACATACAATTACTCTTTAATTGACGCAAGTGATCACGTTTTGGTGCACAGCTACCTATGATTGTAACACACAACCATATCACAATACTGGCTGCACATCTTAGCAGCACAGTAGAAGGTTCCTGATAAAAGTGCACCAATAAAGTACTCAATACTGTGGCACTACATATATGGTCACTACTTTCATTTCCACTCCAAACCAATCCCTAGATAACCACTGCAAATGAGGATTACTAGGGCCAGTGAATTCACTAACACTGGACTTTAATATCCATATAATACTCTTTTGGAGTAAACTATCCCAAGAGTCTACTGAACACTTGGTACTATTTAATAAATGTTTTAAACCCCATTGTTTTAACAAGTTTATCAATAAATATGTTTTAATTTAACCCACCATCTCACATAGGAACAGAGTGCTACATAGGGTTTCTGTCCACCTTCAGTGTTACTATAGAAGCGCCTCAGCAAACTGGGAGCATGTACTTGGTGATGGGGTATCCAGGACCTCTCTTTGGGTCCAAACCCTTTCCAGTGGACCAAGTACTTGTCTGATCCCCTTGATATTCTAGAGTCGATGATGGACTGTATCTCATACTCCTCTTGTCCTTGTACGATCACCGTCTTAGGAGTAGAAGAAGTGTTAGGAAATAGAGAACTTTGAAACACAGACTTAAGGAGAGAAACATGAAAGACTGAAGGTATCGTCATAGAAGAATGCAATTGTAACCAGTATCCGACTGGATTGATTTGCTCCAAAGTGGAAAATGGACCCAGGAACATGGGAGCCAGTTTGAGGGTCAGTGTCTTCAGCCTGATATTTTTGGAAGAGAGCCACACCCTGTCTTCTGGTTTGAAGTTGGGCACCTTGCACCGATGACGGTCCACTTGAACCTTTTTTCTGTGACTTGCTTCCACAAGAGTCCTCTGAATCCTCTTCCAAGTTTCTTTTAAAGAATTGATTCTTTTGTCTGCTGCTGGGACCCGGAGGGATGAGAGGAAATGGGAAGACGTGCAGGGTGAAATCCATAATTGATAGAGAATGGTGATTCTTGTGTAGATTCGTTCCTTAAAGAATTGTGGGCAAACTCTGCCCATGGGAGAATGTCCACCAAATAATCTTGTGCGTCAGAAATGAAGCACCGTAAATATTGTTCCAACGTTTGGTTAGTCTGTCCATTGGTCTGGGGATAATACCCTGAAGAATAACCCTGAAGAGCAATGTCCATTTTTTAGGCGAATGTACGCCAACATTTTGAGACGAAATGAGGCCCACGGTTGGATACTATGGACAGTGGTACCTCGTGAACACGAAAAATCTCTTTGACAAAGATATCTGCAAAGGTAGCGGAATTGGGTAGGCCTTTGAGAGGAATGAAATGAGATTGTTTTCAAAATCTGTCGACGACAACCATAATAGTATTCATTCCTTTAGAGATAGGAAGCTCGACAATAAAATCCATAGAGAGATGACTCAGTGGCGTTCTGGCACTGGCAGTGGGCGTAGGAGACCCAGTAGTTTATTGCATGCAGCTTTACTATGAGCGCAGATAGAACAGGACTTGATGAAGTCCTCAATGTCCTTTAGCATGGTAGACCACCAGAAGGTTCATCTGATGAGGTCAGAAGTTCTTCTGGTACCAGGATGACCGGCAGACTTAGATGAATGACCCCAGTCTAGAATATTTTGATGAAATTGAGGAGCAGCATATAGACAATATTCCGACACCTCAAGACCATAAGGAATGCGTGTTTGAGTAGCCAAAATGTCATCCAGGACATCAAAAAAATTGGCAGAAATAACGTATTTGGAAGGAAGGACGACAAGTCTGAAGATATATCGGAGATATATCTTCAGACTTGTCGTCGACCACGAACTGGTGGGACAGTGCATCAGATTTCAGGTTCTTAAACCCAGAAATATAAGAAATAAGATAATTGAATCTAGAGAAGAAGAGAGACCAACGGGCCTGACGAGCTCCAAGACAAAAGGCATTTTCTATGTGCTGCAAGTTTTTATGATTTGTGAGAATTGAAATTGGGATTTTCAGTACCTTCCAAGAGGTGCCTCCATTCTTGTATTGCGAGTTTGATGGCAGGGAGCTCCCTTTTGCCAACGTCATAATTCTGTTCCGCCGAGGAAAACTTCTTAGAAAAGAAACCACAGGGGTGAAGCTTGGCCTGAGGGGATTGCCTTTGAGAAAGAATGGCGCCTGTGCCAATGTCAGATGCATCAACCTCCAGAGTGAAAGGTAGTTTGGGATCTGGGTGACACAGGATGGGTGCAAAGCCAAAAGCTTCTTTGAGAGATTTGAAGGCTTGAAGTGCCGCAGGTGGCCAGGAAGAGGTGTTTGCTCCTTTCTTTGTCAAGGCAATGATAGGAGCTACAGTAGAAGAACATTTTTTGATGAATTTGCGATAATAATTACCAAAATCTAAGAATTGTTTAATTGCTTTCAAGGAGGTCGGCTGTGGCCATTCTAGCACTGCCTTGAGTTTGGCAGGGTCCATGGAGAATCCGGTGTCTGAAATAATATAACCCAGGAAAGAAATGGATTTCTGGTGAACTAGGTACTTCTCTAGTTTGGCATATACTGCTGCGGCCAAGTTTATTCGAGCATTTGCCCGTTCTTGGCCGCAGCAGTAGCCTGGCGCGCGCCCGAGAGTGACGGGCGCGCGCCGAAGCAGCGGAAGAGCGCCCTCCGATCGGGGCGCTCTCCCTACCGCTGCCGGGTCCGCCGGGTCCCCCGGAACCCCCTGCCGCTGTCCCGTCTCCCTCGGGGAGCCCCTGGATGCGCGTGCAGGGGGCGCACGCTCCCGAAGACGCGTGACCGCGCGTCTATGACGCGCGGCACGCCGAGGGGCGGCCACTAGCAAGCCGGGAAATCTCCCGGCTTGCGGTACCGGCCACACTTTAATAAAGTGTGTCGGTAGTGTAGGATATTCTCCCGAAGGCGAGACAAGACCAGCTTAGTGTGATGGATGTGTTCAGAGAGAGATTTAGAGAAGATGAGAATGTCATCAAGATAGACTATGACAATGAGATTGAGAATATCTCGAAAAATCTCATTTACAACTTCTTGGAATACTGCCGGAGCATTACAAAGGCCAAAGGGCATGAATAAATATTCGTAATGCCCATCACGAGTGTTGAAGGCTGTCTTCCATTCATCGCCTTGGCGTATATGGACAAGATTATATGCTCCTCGAAGGTCCAATTTGGAAAAGATAGTGGACCCTTGTAAGCGATCAAAGAGCTCAGAGATGAGCGGTAGAGGGTAACATTTTTTCACAGTGACCTTATTAAGCCCCCTGTAGTCTATATAGGGGCAGAGAGACCCGTCTTTCTTTTCAACAAAGAAAAAGCCTGCCCCAGCTGGGGACGAAGAATTCAGAATAAATCCCCACTTAAGGTTTTCTTGAATATATTCAGATATAGCTTTGGTCTCAGGAAGAGAAAGAGAGTAAGATCTGGCTTTTGGAAGAACAGAGCCTGCAAAAGATTAATCGGGCAATCGAAAGGCCGATGTGGGGGAAGAACTTTGGAGCGTACATTGTCGAAGACATCTTTAAACTCAGCATAAACTTCAGGAAGAGTAGGTTTGTCTTCTTTAGTGACCTTTAAACCGCAGATTTGTTGCCTCGGACTGAAACTAGATGGTACATTGAGGGCTCCACTGTATGGGTCCTTTGTTGGTCCAATCCAACTCTGGGTTGTGTCGTTGAAGCCAGGGGAGGACCAATATTACCTCAACGGATGGTATATGAATTACGTCCAGAACGATCCCCTCCTTATGGCCGTCTTTAGTGATGAGAGAGTTCACAAGTCTTCAGAGAGATGAAGGCTGGCTGTAGGTGACGTCCGACGATGGCTTCCAACCTGAGAGGCACAGATTTATGGAGAAGCGGAATCCTGTTCCTTAAAGCAAAGTCTTGGTCAATAAAATTACCTCCTGAACCAGAGTTAATGAAGGCAGATGTAGAGACCTGGAACTTGTCAACCTTGAGGAGAATGGGGAGCATGATCCGGCTCGGCAAAGTTTCCTGGGAAGAAGGGGAAGGAGAGATAGTGCCCAATGTGATCCCCTTATACCTCATTGAGCTTTGGTGTTTCACGGTTTGAGTGGGCAGCGAAATAGTTGATGACCAGGGTAACCGCAATACTGACAGAGTCTGCTGTCCCGCTGGTGCTGTTTCTCAGTGACAGATAGTTGGTGGCTTTCTACTTGCATAGGTTCAGGATCATCTGAAAGTGAAGAATCGGTAGGAACAAGATTGTGGATCGAGGGTCTGGCCAGATGAGGCCGAGTGTAAGAGCATTCGACCTTCCTCTCCTGGAGCCGCTGGTCGTCACGGATATATACCGCAATGAGATCCTCCAAATTAGTAGGTCTTTCCTGAGCAGCCAGTTGATCCTTGAGGGGTTCTGCTAACCCCTGCCAGAAGGGCGCAGACAATGCCTCATCATTCCAGGCTGTCTCTGCTGCGAAGATCCGGAACTCAAGAGCGTACTTAGCGACTGGCCGGGGACCTTGAGAGATATGAAAAAGAGAGGATGCTGCCCTGATCTTGTGACCCGGGGTGTCAAAGACCTGCTTAAATTCTTTTATAAAGTGAGAGTAGTCCTGGGTATCCTCTGGTCTTTGTTCCCAAATGGGGGATGCCCAGGCCAAGCGGTCACCGGTCAGAAGGGTGATGATATAGTCTACTTTCGAATTTGCAGAGGGTAAACGAGAAAGGATTGTATTGTTTTGTATGTCTTTATTTGTATAGCGCCATTGATGTACAAAGCGCTTCAAAGTAGTAATACACATGGTAATCATATAAATAACAAATAATATAAATAACAGGTCATGAGAATAAGTGCTTCAGACATAAACGTAACATTTAGGAAGAGGAGTCCCTGCTCTGAGGAGCTTACAATTTAATCAGTATGTAGGAGGAACATACAGAGACAGAAGGGGGGGATTTTGGTAAGTGCTTCTGCAGGGGGCCAAGCTCTATGCATCATGTGTCTAGTAATATTTACGGTGCTAATCATATACTTCTTTAAGCAAGTGTGTCTTAAGGTGGGCCTTAAAGGTGGATAGAGAGGGTGCTAGTCGGGTATTGAGGGGAAGGGCATTCCAGAGATGTGGGGAAGCCAGTGAGAAAGGTTTAAGGCGGGAGAGGGCTTTAGATACAAAGGTGGTAGAGAGAAGACATCCTTGAGCAGAACGCAAGAGTCGGGATAGTGCATAGCGAGAAATTAGGGCTGAGATGTAAGGAGGGGCAGATGATTGAAAAGCTTTAAAAGTGAGGTGGAGAATTGTATGTGTAATAAAGGATTTGATAGGAATCCAGGAGAGTGATTTCAACAGGGGAGATGCTGAGACAAATTTAGGAAAGAGTAGAGTGATTCTGGCCGCAGCATTGAGGATAGATTATAGGGGAGACAGGTGAGAGGCAGGAAGTCCAGAAAGCAGGAGGTTACAGTAGTCGAGACGGGAGAGAATGAATGCCTGATTCAGAGTTTTAGCAGTCAAGCAACAGAGGAAAGGGCTTATCTTTGTAATATTGCGGAGGAAAAAGCGACAAATTTTAGAGACGTTTTGAATGTGAGAGGAGAATGTGAGAGAGGAGTTAAGTGTGACCCCTAGGAAGTGTGCTTGGGCTACTGGGTGAATGATGGTATTTCCAACAGTAATGTGGAAGGAGGTAGTAAGGCCAGATTTGGGAGAAAGTATCAGAGCTCTGTTTTTGTCATGTTAAGTTTAAGTCGGCGGAGGGCCATCCAGGATGATATTGCAGAGAGGTTGAATTTCACATTGGTTAAGAAAATCTCTGCATTCATGGGGGTCACCGGCATAGCGGTTAGGAGTAGGGAGACGCGGTTCAGCAGACATTGTTAATTCCGAAGAGGGTGAGAACGTCGCTGCCAGTCTTATAGGTCTATTTTGCTGCTGCTGCCGATAAATGTTTGCAAAATCCAGGCTTAGAGAGTTAGGGAAAGGTTGGAAGTGCGGCGCAACTGCGCATGTCTGAAAGAGGCTCCCGGATGTCTTGTTCCAAAAAAAACTTTATTGACACACACCAGGGCTACACCAGCATCTCCCCCTCAACGCGTTTCACCCTTACGCAGAGGGCTTCGTCTTGGAGAGTTAACCTGTGCCTCTGTGAGGATTCGCCATTCTGGTGATTTTGTCCCCTTAAACCTCACCTGCCCGCCTGGATCCAGTGGCACTCAAGAAAGGCATTCTAGCGGTGGTGCACATGCGTGGCATGCGGGCAGTGCGCGGGCTCCGTCGGTGTCCGTGATTCCTGTGTCCAGGGTGCACTCTCTTGCCTCTGACATTGACGCGCGACGCATGCACTTTGCGCGGTCTCCCCGGCGGTCTGCGGACCCTGTCTCTCAATCCCGCCTCTGCACTCACATCAGAGCTACACGGCACATTAGTACCCCCTGCTCCTCCACTGTCTCCGCGGGTCCCACCTCCAGTCTCTTCCCCTGTACTGACGTGGCGCCAGGCTCTAGAAGCTCCACCTCTGTCTCAATCGGCTGTGTAATGGGACTCACCTACATGATCCAGCAGGCTATCAGAGAGGTCACTTCTGCTTCCTGGATGCCTCCCATTGGTGGGGGGTCCTTTAAATATGCTGTCCGAACTCTCTTTCCTTGCCGAGGATAACTTTTGTTTGTGACGCTGAACCTCACTGCATATAGCCTGTCTGGCTCTTACATTTCTGCCTGACCTTGCCTAATACCTTAGACTTTGTGATACTCTCCTGCACTGACCATGGCTTTGGATACGACGACTTTGCTCTCTCCTGCACTGACCCTGGCTTTGGAGTACTTTTTCAAGTCTGAACTTTTCTAGACATTCTGGAGTCATCAGTGTGATGTCTTTGAAGTCCTGACTTAAGTTTATGCATGACTCACTGGCCGGAATGGCTGGCCATATCTCTGGGAATCACTGTATTTGGGAACCAAGTGTTTCCGCTGCTCCGCCCGCTTGAATGTAAACGCCCTTGTTCTTATAATTTTAATACACCAAAAGAGGGGGACTTTCATTCACTAGGACTTTCATTCACTACTTTTTATAAACGTTAATAACAAGGAAAACATAACTGCTTTACTGTTGGGACCCCAGCAGCATTGAAACCAAATTTCACAGCACTGGCATAGTCCTAACCTAAGTTAGCTCCCTGCATCTGCGCTGTGTGAAAAAGTGGCTGCCGTTAAAACCCTTTTCCGCTTTGCGGTTTGGCAGTGAAACATTGTTGCCATACTCAGAACTAATGCATTATTGCAACCGCACTCATACAATGTAACTTAGTATAAAGATGTGGTATTTATGGTTGCAACACTCTGAACTAATCCATAACTGCGACCGCACTCATACAATGTAGTTTAGGATAATACGTGTTGTTCTCTTATTCCTAGCAGGACACACACAGACAAATGGGCTGCAGAGCTGACACTTCATATTTACAATATGACTCAGGGGGAAGACTGTTACCTGGTTTATACAGCTGATACATTACTCTCGTCCCCTTTATCCCTGGGGAGAGAGACACAGGCATTTTGAATACATTTGCAGTATTACCAACCTTGCTGGGTTGCAGAGCTGACACTCTACAATTCCCAATCTGGCTCAGGGGCACCCAGCCGTGCCAAATATTTTTTATTAATGGCCTGGGTACCCCTTCACCGTCACAGGAGAGTATAAACTTTTTAGATCTGTCAATTTATGTAGAGGACAACAGTCTCAAAACAAAGACCTTTTTTAAAGAAGTAGATGCGAATAACTATTTGCTAAACACGAGCTGCCACCACTCCAAATGGCTAAGCATATACCTATTGCCAATTCAGACGCATCAAACAAAATTTCACTGATAATAAGGTATTAACAGGACAAGAAAAAATACTCAAGAAAAAGTTTCTAGAAAGAGATAACAAAAAGGTTCATATTGAGAAGACGGTAGACAAAACTAATTTACTACAGAGGGGTGACCTATTGAGACCAAAATCTGCCACGGTAAAGAAAGACTATGAGGTCCCGTTTATCATTCAGTACAACATAAAAGCAAACAAAATTAAAAACATCATTAAAAAACATTGGCACGTTGTACAAAAGGACCCGGTCCTGAGGGGCCACCTCCCAGACATCCCTAGAATCTTTTTCAGGAAGGCAGGAAGTATAAAAGGGAAACTTCCCCCCAGCATATTCAGAAAAGAAGGAACTGTAAAATTACAACACTGGCTTCCCAAACCAATAGGGTTTTTTTAACTGCTTCTCGTGTAATGCCTGCAAACAGGCTTTGAAAGAGAAATGGATTTCATTTCAAATTTCACAAGGGAAAGTCATAAAATGAAACAGTTTATAAATTGCAGAATGTCGTATGTTGTCTATCTCCTGGAATGCCCATGTGGAGTCCAGTACCTCAATACTTTTGAGAGTCTGCATGATGGAGCACATGGGTATCATCAGGAAACAATTATTGACACACAGTCTCTCTCTCTCTCTCTCTCTCTCTCTCTCTCTCTCTCTCTCTATCTCTCTCTCTCTCTCTCTCTCTCTCTCTCTCTCTCTCTCTCTCTCTCTCTCTCTCTCTCTCTCTCGTGTAGAACATACAAAATAAAAAAAGACAATTTTAACATTCATGAAAAAGAGACAGTCCAAAACTTAGAGAAGAATGACTCTATTGTCATCAAATCGGCTGATAAGGGTGGGGGTATTGTGGTAATGGACAAAGAATATTACTTAGAAGAGTCCAAGATATTACTGGGAGATAATACCACATACCTCCCCCTTACCAGTGACCCTTTGGTTCAATTCAAGGCCGAACAGGGAGAATTGCTGACCTCTGGCGTATATAGTGGGGCGATATGTGAAGATGAGTTCAATTTTTTGTCAGTTCAGTTTCCCCACACACCGTTATTTTATTTTATACCTAAAATACACAAGAATTTAACTGCATCCCCGGGGAGACCTATTATTTCTGGTATTTCATCCCTCCCTTCAAACCTTTCACAATTTATTGATCACCATCTTCAACCTTTAGTCAGTGGCAGTAGATCCTATTTGCGAGACACGACACATATATTACTTATTTTGAAAGAACTCAAATGGCAGTATGGTTACATTCTGGCTACGGCCGATGTAACATCTTTATATACTGTTATTGACCATCATCAAGCCTGCCAGGCCGTGTCTCGCCAACTGGAGAACTCTAGTGGCTATTCACTTACCAAAAGGAACTTCTTGATTGACAGTATTTGGTTTATTTTGTCGCACAACTATTTCACCTTTAATTCTCACTATTACATTCAGAAATGTGGTACCGCTATGGGCACGAGGTTTGCTCCTAGTTATGCCAACTTATTCATGGACAGCTGGGAGGAGGAGTTCATCTGGAACAACTGTCCTCTAGGAGCAAACCTGGTGCTCTGGCGGCGCTACATTGACGATGTGATTTTCATTTGGGCAGGCACCCAGGATTCACTAGATGATTTTTGCACATACCTTAATCACAATCACCTTAATCTTAAATTCACCTGTAGTTTTAGCACTGAATATATTGATTTCTTGGACCTTCACGTATACGTCAAAGAAGATATATTGCACACCAGGACCTTTTTTAAGACTGTGCAGGCGAATAACTATGTGCGCGCAGACAGTCAGCATAATCCGCAGTGGCTGCGAAATATCCCAAAGGGCCAACTAGTGCATCTTAAACATAACTGTTCCGAAGAAGAGACTTTTAAGAAACAAGCAGAAGATTTAAAACAAAAAAATTATCAGTAGAAAATATCAAGAATCTGATTTGAATGAGGCTTTTAATCAGGTCAGTAGGATTAATAGGAACACTTTACTTCAATATAATGACAAAAAAAAGGACACATTAGAAAGATGTAGCAATCAGGTCGCGTTCATCACTCAATACAATGAGATGGCGCCAAAAATCAAACAAATTATAAACAAATATTGGCCAATTATATTACAAGATGAAGTGTTAGTGGATATTCTCCCAAAAAAACCTAATATCATATTCTCAAAGGCCAATAACCTGAAATCAAAGTTAGCTCTGAGTTGTTCGGTAAAACAACAAAAGCAGAAACAAGGAGGGAGTTTAAAAGGTTTTTTCACCTGTGCTAAGTGTGTAGCATGTTCCTTTAGTAAAAATGCCAGACAGTTTACATCTAACGTCACCAATCGGAGCTACTCCATTCAAAAATTCATTAACTGCCACTCAGTGTATGTTATATATCTATTACAATGGCTTGTACAGTGGCTTACAGTACGTAGGCAGAACAGGGAGAACGTTCCAAAGACGTGTGTATGAGCATATTTACAATATCAGGAGGGGCTTGGTGACACATAGTGTCTCACATCACTTTCTCTTGTGCCATGACAAAAACCCTAAGGGTCTTATTTGTCAGGCCATTGAGCAGGTTGATGTTAATCCTAGAGGGGGGAGCAGACTCCAGCAAGCCAGTATGCGTGAAGCTTACTGGATATATGAACTTAAAACTCTCTCCCCAAAAGGAATGAATATTGTTTTTGAACTTAAAGCCTTTCTGTAATTTTTAGCATTTTTTAAAGTTCTGCCTCTTAATATTTAATTATTTATATTTTATTTTTTAATGCCTTTTAATGTTTTTATGTATTGATGTTATTATGTTCTATTTATCAAGTGTTTTATGTTTGTTTATCATGTTTTGTTTAGCATAGGCCCATCCTATGTGCTGCCTTGAGTCAGTCCAACATGGGCTTAATATAATGCAATTATCAAATTAACCAATAGGAACTCAGGACTGACGGTATATATATACCATAGAGTCCAAAAGGCCAGCACAACACTTGAAGAAGTACGCGCATGCGTACAAAACGCGTCGGGAAGTTTCGAGTGTTTTTAGAGCTTGTCTTGGCTGTGGAGAAGTCTGCAGTTCCCTGTGGAGCAATTGGCAGTCTTTCAAGTGCAACAACGGATTCGTGGTGGCACCGCGGTGAGCCTGCGGAGGAAGAATAGAGGAGAAACGTCTGTGGTGGGACTTCAGTGGACGTGACGTCACATCCGCCCGGAAATCCTGTCATTTGAGTGACCCATCTTCTGCCCCTATCACGTGAGGACGCCAACCAGAGTGCTCCGGTCGCCATCTTGGGAGCCCAGCTGCATGTATCCAGTTCGTTGCCTGTTTATATCCAGCATCTTGTGAGTAGGGTTGTAATTTTACACCCTCCGGATGCGTTATATGTAATCTCCACACCTAATAAATTTGCTTTTCATTAATATTAGGCCGTGCTAGTGTTTACCATTTGTATGTCCTGTATGTCTTGTGTTGTCAGTTTGTCCCTATAACCTTAGTGTTTGATATACTGCACCATTATTTATTTCTTTTTCTCTTTTTTCCACATATACTCCGTTGATGTGAGAATCCTTGACTACCATCCTTTATAGGACTCCATTTGGACATACACCAATTCGGTTTGATTTCAATAATTATTTGTGGCGCTGGTTTATCCTTTGTTTGTTATGCGTTTCTGACTGATTGTACTATCAGTTTTTTACTTGGCTGCCTGTTGTCAGGGTTCTGCTCGCCACAAACCAGGGTCGGACCGCAAGGCTGATCCGGATTGCGCAGTTCGTTGTCAAACGTAGCAGGATCAGGAAAGGAGAAGACAGCGTCGTCGTTGTACAAGCCAGGGTCAGGACAGGAGATATCAGGATAACCATTGTTCAGGCAAGAGTTCGGCAACAGGTAGTCAGGAGAGCCCCGCTTCAGCTTAGGAGCGCGGGGTTGGCCTCTGCGCGAGCGACGACCATGGCCCATGGTACTGGTCACAGGAGATGGTAGGCAGACCAGAATAGCACACCGCTTTGCTGCACGGGTGCACCAGTGCTACAGCGCAAGAGTCCTGAGCGGCTGGGGAATCCTCTGTAACAGCGCAGGAACCAGGACACGGCCTCTCTAGATTAGGGAAAGAGTAGGCCCCAGGAACCAGGAAGCTGAAGATCCACAGGGAAACCTCCGCTACAGTGCAGGAATCAGGAGACTGAAAAGCGCGGGGGATACCTTTGCCTCAGTGCAGGAAAGCAGGAAGCTGAAGACATAGGGGATACCTTTGCTTCAGCGCAGGAGAACAAGCGGGAACTTGAAGGAAGCTGAAGGACGCAGGGCGGAACCTCCGTATCAGCACAGGAGAACAAGCGGCTTGAAGGGAGCTGAAGGACGCAGGGCGGAACCTGGTATCAGCACAGGAGAACAAGCGGCTTGAAGGAAGCTGAAGGACGCAGGGCGGAACCTGGTATCAGCATAGGAGAACAAGCGAGGGCTTGTGGCAAAACAGTAGACATCCAGTTAGGACTATGCTCGGCAGGGAGCATTATGGGAAGACAGTACTTAAAGGCCAGCGGGCCAATCCCCGGAGGGGGGTGTGAAGGTACTGCTCCAATGAATGAATGCAAGTCTAGGTTGCAGTGATAGGCTGCACAGCTGCAGTAGATACCAGAGGGAGTGTGTATTGCTTTGATGAGTGAATCCAGGCTGCAGCAAACCTCAGGAGAGCTGATCCAGAACTGCACCGGTCTGCAAGGTAAGGCAACCAGTAAACCGTGGAGCGGATTCCTTACACCTGTGTGTTTTTTACTATTCAGTTTTATTACTAGCGCTGTTTTACACCAATCTTTTTTTCTGTGATTTGTATGATGGTGGTTACTTTGAAGTAGAATTATTTTCTCATTGGTTTGTATATAGGAATTGAATTGTGAATTGTAAAATTGATTTGGTTTGTAGTGTAATTGATTTAGGAAATTGATTGATTGATGGTAAATGTATTTATGTTTACTTGCTTAGTTTCTATTTGATTTTGTGGCTGGCATTGTATGTATATTGGCTATATAGTAGCTGGCGTAGTGTATTTTATTGTGAAATTGATTTTGCATAGTGTTACATGATGCACAGATTAATTGCATCATGTACACAATCAATGCAATTGTGTGACATTTGATATACATTTGTCTAGCTGCTGGTTTAATTGTAAGATGCAATGTGGTGATTTTCAGATTAAGATTTCATGTTTTTATTTATGCATGTTTTATGTGTTTCATAATGGACAAATAATCTGTTATCCGTGGCCCCTTAGGGACCACCCGTGGGCCACCAGTATCGGGCAAAAGAGAGCATGTATAAAAGTCAGCTGTAGCATAAGTATAGCGCCAAACACCAAGACTTGATGTTTGGCGCTATACTTATGCTACAACTGACTTTTATACATGCTCTCTTTCGCCCGATACTGATAGTACACGCATGCGCAATAGACTCTCCCTCGAGGGTTCCCCTGACAACAGCAGACGCTTCGTGTCTTGTTGGTTGGCACTACATTTACGCTATTGTTGCATTTCCACTCAGGTGGTTTCCCTGATTATAGGAGTTGCTCTCTGCTAGGAACGCACAGTGATGATGTCATCTTGCTAATTCTTTGTGTAGTTGCATTCAGCTGAGCCAGAGAGGTTGGGCAGGCTATTAGCATATCACGGTTTGTGTTTGGTGTGGGTGTGGGTATTTAATGGTGGGTTTTTGTCACTTAGGGGTGAGCACTCCCTTGAGAAAGGTCCTGTTTGAGGACCGAAACGTCGGTTGTATGTGCCTATCTTATAATACATCTTTAGATACTTATACTGAGTGCTGTCTCGTTTCTTGCTGCGTGGTCTTGGACTCCCGGTCTGCCTGGTAAGGAATTTCTATTTATATATATATATATATCTACTATATATTTCTGAAAGCACTGTATGTCTGCATGGCCTGTGTTCCTAGCGGCAATCTCATTGGTCCCTTGGCCCGCCCGCCCCCGCACACCTCTCATTGGCCTGAGGCGGAGTGACGGGCCAAAGGACACACAGGGACACACACACACACACACACACACACACACACACACACCTCTCTCTGTCCTCTCCCCCCCCCCATCACACTCACCTCCCTCTCCACTCACCTCCCTCCACCTCCCGCTCCACTCACCTCCCTCTCCACTCACCTCCCTCCCGCTCAACTCCCTCCACCTCCCGCTCCACTCACCTCCCTCTCCACTCACCTCCCTCCCACTCAACTCCCTCCCTGGTGTGGGGACAGGCAGTGGGCAGGGCAGCCTGCAGCTGCCTCCACTCACCTCCCGCTCCACTCACCTCCCCGGCGTGGGGACAGGCAGTGGGCAGGGCAGCCTGCCGCTGCCTCCACTCACCTCCCGCTCCCTCCACTCACTTCCCGTTCCACTCACCTCCCTGGCGCGGGGACAGGCAGTGGGCAGGGCAGCCTGCCGCTGCCTCCACTCACCTCCCGCTCCCTCCACTCACCT
The DNA here is from genome assembly GCF_040206685.1 of Ascaphus truei. Classification (NCBI taxonomy): domain Eukaryota; kingdom Metazoa; phylum Chordata; class Amphibia; order Anura; family Ascaphidae; genus Ascaphus; species Ascaphus truei. Next base: position 237,803,199 of record NC_134483.1, read on the forward strand.
CCCGCTCCATCCACTCACCTCCCGCTCCACTCACCTCCCCGGCGCGGGGACAGGCAGTGGGCAGGGCAGCCTGCCGCTGCCTCCACTCACCTCCCGCTCCCTCCACTCACCTCCCGCTCCCTCCACTCACCTCCCACTCCACTCACCTCCCCGGCGCGGGGACAGGCAGTGGGCAGGGCAGCCTGCCGCTGCCTCCACTCACCTCCCGCTCCCTCCACTTACTCCCACTCCCTCCACTCACCTCCCGCTCACCTCCCTCCCGCTCACCTCCCTGGCGCGGGGACAGGCATTGGCCAGGGCAGCCTACCGCTGCCACGCGGCACCTAGGATGGCGGCGGACGGAAGGACCCCTTCCTCCCTCACGGACTAACTAACATGGCGGCGGCCAGAAGGAGAGGTGAGTGTGTGTGAGTGTGTGTGTGTCACAGCGTGACAGTGTGTGTGTGTGGGACACTGCGTGTGTGTCTATGCGTGTGTGTGTTACACTGTGTCTCAGACACTGTAGAGTGGGGACCGGAGCTACACATGGGGGGGGGTGTCAGGAGCGGAGAAAGATACAGGGGGAGTGGAGAGGAGGGACCCATCAATTTAAAGCAAACCAACCCCCCTCCTGTCCACTGCCCCCCCTCCTGTCCACTGTCAACCCCCCTCCTGTCCACTCTCCCCCCCTCCTGTCCACTGTCACCCCCCTCCTGTCCACTGTCACCCCCCTCCTGTCCACTCTCCCCCCCCATGTCCACTCTCCCCCCTCCCATCCCATCCTGTCCACTGTCCTTTCCACTGTCCCCCCCCCTGTCCACTCTCCCCCCTCCTGTCCACTCTCCCCCCCTCCCATCCCCTCCTGTCCACTGTCCTTTCCATTGTCCCCCCCCACCCGGCCACTGTCCCCCCCTCCCCCCGGCCACTGTCCCCCCCTCCTGTCCACTGCCCCCCCCTCCTGTCCACTGTCCCCCCCCTCCTGTCCACTGTCCCCCCCCTCCTTTTCCCCCGTCCCCCTCCCCTCCTTTCCCCCCCCTCTACCCCCCTTTTCCTAGCGCTAAATGTAACTCACGGGCAACGCCGGGTCTCTCAGCTAGTATATATATATATATATATATATATATATATATATATAGAGGTATACATTACCAGAAGTGGCAAGGAGGCGACAGCACTCAGAGGGTTAAGTCAAAACTTATGTATTAAACATAGCACAAAACTCTAACATTTCGATACTCCTGAGGAAGATCCCCCAGAGGTTGGTTGCTGGCTATGCTGGTATGAGACTAGACTAGGTATTCACCACAATCATTAAGGTTATGGTGGGTAAAAAAAGTAACAAAAACCCTCCACAGTAAAGCATATAGCAACTTTAAATATTACTGTATGTTCATTTGCATGTCTTAGGCTGCGTCCATAGATGGACAAGCAGCGCTGAGGCATGCGGACGCTCAGCGCTGAGACCCTGCATCCTCAATGAGGATGCCTTGAGAGGGGGCTCACGCGAGCGTCCGCAGGCATGCTCAGGCTTTGGAGTTTTCAGCCGAGCACCAAGCTGTTTTTCAGCGCGCTGTCGGCTGAAAACATCCAATCAGCCATAAGCAGCGTCAACGTCACGGCGCCGTGACGTCGGCGCCGTGACATTGACATCAGTGCGTCGCGGGCGATTGGGCCAGTGACGTCACTGCCCCGCCTCCAACCACCTCCCCCCGGCTCCCTCGCGCACGCTGGCTCGCCTGCAAGTCCGTGCAATCGCGCTGACTGAAGCAGGCGAGCCTCAGCATTAGCACGCCTCCGCTCTCCCCACACCTCTATGGCCCGGGCCTTAGACCTCACACTGATGATACCCATCAAGGTTGAAACATTTCTGTGAGTGGGTTTACTGGCTTTGCATCTCATCCCAGCCTCTGTCTAAAAGCTGCGTTTAAAGCAGTATGCATTGGCTTGAGGATTTGATTGTGTAATATGAGCTTGAGACAAAAGGTGGCACTGTGTGCTCATTTGCATGTCATTTCACAGAATCCCTTGCTGCAGTGGAAGTGCTATGTGCTGGGTGATAATGGGGAAATACAGGGTTGCAGACCTGTCTAAGACATGCAAATGAATATACAGTAATATTTACAGTTGCTATATATATATATGAATAAATAATAATATTTGAAAAGTGAAAAAATGGAATGAGAGAGAATAAAAAATAAAAAAAATATATAATATAATAATAATCGTAGTATAATTGTAAATAATAGTAAATAAAAAGATCACGTGAGCACATTCACTGCCTTTCACCAATATCACCTAGCATACAGTGCTTCCACTGCAGCAAGGGATTCTGGGAAATGACATGCAAATGAGCACACCGTGTCACCTTTTGCCTGAAATCCATGTTTACATGGAACCCTTTTAAGCTAATGCTCGCTGTTAACACAGCTTTTACGCCAGCATTGGAATCAGATGCAAAGCCGGAGAAACCATTCACAGACATATTTCAACCGTATTGGGTCTCAACAGTGCGAAGTTGGTTGTACTGGCTCTGCAATTTTCAAGGCAGTAGGATTTACCATACACATTTTAAGTTATGGTGGGTGAGAAAGGCGACAAGAAACCTCTACCATACAGCAAATAAAAAGATCAGTTGTGAGTACATTCACATGTCTTTGACAGGTCTGCAACCCTGCCTTTCACTATTATCCCATAGCATACACTGCAGCAAAGGATTCTGGGAAATGACCCTTTGTGCTTTGGTAAAGTGCAGTTGAGGCAGGAAATGCGTCAGAGGACTATCATCGATTTGTATGTGGTTTGGCTTGATGCCTAATAAATACTTTATTTTAAACTGCCTCCAGCCCGGCTTTTTTGCAATGCTCAACCTTACCTCCTATTTTCTATTGCGATCCTTTGGGATTGACGCACGCTACTGGAACGGACAACAGTTATAATTGTGAGTACAGTATACCTTACTGATTTTTCTTCAAGCTGCTTCTTTTATATGAGTAGCCAATGTGGTTCACTGCCAGCTTTATCACGCTTCATGGGACAGGAGGAAACAAATCTGATATGCAACGAGCGCTTCGTCTGTACTAGTCTGCCCTTTTTGGTAAACGCATAGAGGGAGGAGATAGTATAGCCTGTTTTCCTCATGTGCCTAATTAAGCCTTTTCTACTTGGATTTGCCCCCGCTGTTTGCTAGTTCATTGCAGTGGCTTTGGATAATCTTTCCTCTAACACAATTCCCAACCCAAGATCCAGAACGCCCGCCCCAGAGTCAGTGCTGTTGAGAAATCCCTGCTTCAGTGGAATTGTCTGCCTGAGATCCAACGTGGCATATAACAGACACAGAAGATCTTTTTCCATTACAGCGGAGGATACTGTGTACCCCCACATCCTGGACAACCGCCAGGATTGTACTGCATTGGGGGACCTCAGCTTTATCTGACTTGCCCGCCCACGATCACGCAGACTGAAGAGCTGAACGGACACATTGAACAGAGGATTTATCTGCCTAAATCGGAAGATAGACTGCAGAGGTAAGGAACTTTTATATATCTATACCTCCAAGCACCAGTTCATAATAGTGGCAACTTTCCCATTTACTTCTCTCTCCACACTGACGGCACACAGCTTACTGATTATCACTGGATGGTGTATCAGCTAACTACCTGGTGCAAGAAAGCACCAAAACAATTGCATCTGTAATATAAATAGATTATCAATGTATCTGTAATATTTGTCTGGTTTGTGGAGGCATGTGGTTAGGAATCTCTCATCAAGATTTTCCTTAAAAAGATTGACATTTTGTGGTACCATCCTGGTGACCATTGCAGTCCCCATTAGTTGCAGGTACATTTCCTTGTTGAAACTAAAGTAGTTGTGTGTGAAAATGTATGATGTAGAATCCCTGTACAGTAATATCCCACACAAAGATGGCAATGAGGGATGCTAGCAATTCTCTGGATCAGAAATACAGCACCAAAGTAATTACCAAACGGATAGAATACATCCTAACACACAACTATTTAAGCTTTAACAAGAAAATGTACCTAGAAGCCTGACAAATCGGCAAGGAGGCCTTGAAATGTTGCTCTAGTATGCACACTTAACAGTACATGTCTATTTTCCCTGTGTGTTCTGATATTTTTTTGTATTGTTGCTGGTTTTTGATACATTAAAGAAGAAACTTGCCTAAAGGAAAATGTGAGTTTGTCATTTTCTCTCATTTCTTTTTTGAGTGTTGACCATATATGTGTTTTTTGTAGTTGTATGGATGCCGCTTCCTAGATCCTCCACCTGAAATTATATAAGACAGGGTGAGTGCAAGTTTGTTCTATTTTTTTTATCACTATTAGCTTTATCCATTTATTGCATTGTCTGTTAATTTACCATACTTTCTTGGATTGTTATCTTGGTTTTTTTACATCTGTTTTAAACTCGTGCAGTCTTTGTAAATTTGAATTGCTGACATGAGGAAGAGAGAGAACTCTTGAAAACTTGTCTTATAACATCAATTGTTAGTCCAAATTAAACAGGTATCACCTAATACTGAAGTACTTACAGTATTTATTCTGCACTATTATTTCTAAAAATGTGTGCATATGACTAGTACAGGTTTTCTTTGAAATACACTACCGTGGGTTGCTAACTCTGAGCTGACATTAACCTCTACTTAGAAAATCTGTGTTATTCTGCATTATAACATGATATTTTGAGTTCTGAGTGGGTGTAATACAGATGCAGCGGCCGTTTTTTAAACAAATCACGGCACCGTTTTCGTGTGCTCTGCTGTACTCCGCGCGGCATTAATGCCGCCAATCGCCCCTGGCACACGTGTTTATCGCGGTTGCTTTGTTTGAATTTCATGGATTGTGTGCAATTAAATGCAATGAAATTAATGAATTTTGATATGTACAGTACTGTAGTACTGTGCTACTGTGCTACTGTGTCAATTTTAGGTGTTTAAAAGCCAGAACACTAAAACGTGCCTTAAGGGGGTACGGTTGGAAGAAATCCCGCCATGACATGGGTATTCCGAGGTAAACACTGTGTAATTTGTTAAAATAATGGCCGCTGCATCTGCATCTTTTGATACCGTACATCTGTATTCCCCATTTTTTCCCCTCAAATAAAAAGCTAAATAAGAGCTAAAATGTATAAATATGTTTTCATAATTAATATAAAGGGAGAGACAAGGCAGAAATGAATGCAGCAAACCCCACCCTAAATGTCTGATTATGGTTTTTACAAACTTGTCAAAATCAACTTTCAAATATTGTTTAAAAATATTATAAACGTACTGTCTGATTAGACAGCAATTATATAATTATAAGTACCTTAATGTTACCTTCTGTGGAATGATTGTATATCTTTAATGACTTTAGTAATCATTATAATATGTAAATTAAAATAAAAAATAGTCTAATACTTATATGTTTTAAAACGAAACATATCGTTTTAGGTGAAATATTTTTCAACAATAGAAATATCTTTATAACATTCATTCTGTTTTGAATCATTTCTTCATATACGATATCAGTATCTTGGCAAATTCTTATCAAAGGAGATGACACAATCTTTTCTAGTAATCCACAGGTTTATCACCAAATTCCAGAAAACCCCACTTCAGTAATGGTCCAACAATTTGAAAGTTATAATAATCTCTAAAGGTCAATTTATTGAGGCACAATTCAAAGCTTATGCTATACAAAGGAGAGCACTTTGCTGGAACTTACTTCAATCAGGACAAGCTACTGAATAATCACAAAATGCTTCACAAGTACTGTTTAGCTAGACTTTCCTGATACAAAGGTGTGATAGGATGCAGCCAAGCATAATATGTGTAATTTTATTCGGAACAAGTTATTACCACTACTGATAGAACATATGATGGCAACAAGAAAGATGCCTGAAATACTTATCTAAAATAAGGATTTTAGATAATCTTTTTAGTAGAATGAGCATGTTGCTATTTTAATTCATTTTTCTTAAAGGTATTTTATCTGTAGGACAACTGGAATTTTACATTAAAGGCTATTAAGTACATTTGTTTTTTTAAATTTATTTTTCTTTACATGTATTGTAGGGAGAGAAGATAATAAAATAACCATTGTAGTAATAATGACACTGAATTGATACCATGCTGTAGAGATCCATAGGGGGTCATGTACTAAGCTCCGTTAAGTCACTTTTAGAGCGCAAAGTGCTCTTAGAACGTGATGTTGCACTGAACACGATGCACTAAGCCACACAAACAGGCACTTTGCGCGCTAAAACTGACTTTTTCAGGAAATTTTTCTAAGTCCAACTTTGCTCGTTCGTTACCCTGTTTGCGTTAAATTTTGCCCTTAAGCGGGATGCTCTAAGCAACGCAACCTTAGTGTACGCGAAAGTTGCGTTGAACAGAACACGTCAGCTCAAAGTAGACACAAAAAAAGCTGGACTTTGAAAAATTTCCTGCTTTACATTTTTGCATGCGCAACACCCATACAACAGGCCGGCGGGTGTCCCTGGCTGACCACGCGGGAGTCCCCGAGGGAGGCCGGGGGTCGCGCGGGTGTACCGGCTGACCCCGCGGCCGTCCCGGGGTCCCCGCAGGAGTCCCGGGGTACCCGGGGGCCTGCGGTACCAATGTTGTGCCTACAAAACTAATAAACATTATTTCTAACTAAATACACCCCCCTAACACATACAGTACAATAAGCACCCACCCTGAACTGACTATACCCACCCTGTACCCATTGAGTAGTATAGTGGCACTTCATACCCATATAATAATAATATGGGCTTGATAAGCCTCTATAGCACGCAATGGGCACCCTAATTACAATACATTAATGCACCAGATACACAATAATAAAACCTAACTCCAAAAAAACATACTTCACTAAATAAAAACAGTAGCCAACTAATCCAATGAATGCAAGCAATAACAACATCAACAATGAATTAATTAAACCATTAACCAATGAAACCAATTAATTCCTAAACCAACTCAAAATGAATAGTAACACTAACCAATCAAACCAATGAATTACTACAATATTAATGAATGTAACCATTAAAAGACAAAGAAATACACCCTTGTTGTTTGCCCTATGCATTGAACCACTGGCAGCGCAGATCAGGAAGAACCCAGATATATCCGGAATCCAAATTAACAACCGATGGCATAAAGTAGCTCTGTATGAGGACGAAGTCATGCTGCTGATATCGAGACCGCTCACCTCTTTGCCCAATTTATTTGATCTAATAGGTACATTTAATAGAATCTCTGGGTTCAAAATTAACCAATCTAAGTCAGGAGCTCTAAATATAAATTTTCCCAAGAAGATGGAAAAATTAATATCCATACTGTACATTTTAATTTCAATTGGCAAACCTCAGCTATTTAGTATTTGGGAGTCCGTATCATAAATAATTACAGGAACAACTATCCCAATTTATCCCAATTTGCGAACTATCCCAATTTGTTACGGAGTCTGAAAGGAGAAATCGGGAGGTGGTCATCCTATGGTATCTCATGGATTGACAGGATTTACTGTATTAAAATGAACTTATTATACTTATTTCAAACCTTACCAGTACCAATTGTACTAAAGTATATTCGCTCTATGCAGGGGCTGATCTCAAAATTTATTTGGAAATGCAAAAGACTAAGAATCAAGAGTAAGATCTTAAAACAACCCACATTGGCAGGAGGGCTGAGGCACCTTGTTTGTTATCATAATACAAAGCAGCACGATTATGCCAATTTTCGCAGTGGCACAGACCCCAGTATCAAAAGGTGGGTGACACTGGAAAAATAACTATGTGTGCCTCTAGAGCTATGTAACCTGATTTGGTCACCTAAAAGGATCCTTAAGTCCATCCATGAACCACTTGCCTCAATGACCAACACGTTGGCAGTCTGGGAGGCAGCCAGAGTCAGATGTTCTTTTTTTACTAAACACTTGCTAATGGCCCCTTTATTCAATAATCCTGACTTTGCTCCAGGCCTGACTAGAAAGAATTTTACAATTTGGAAACATAAAGATTTATTAAGACTGATGGATTTGGAGGGCAGAAACGGCATCAAAACGTTTGAACAAATCAAGTCAGACAAAGACATCCCTGTCACAGGAGACCAGATTTATTGTAAACCTTTACCAGGATTATTCATTGAGCATAAAAAGATAATGAAATAAATTGTAGTTTATTCACAAAAATAGGCACACACACAGTGAAACACAAAATACAGATGAAAAGCACACTTACTCTGGGTTTGGGGGTCAAAAACTAGACTGTTTTAGGTGCAGGGAACTCTAATTAAGAGTTTCACCCTGACCAGGACTTACTGTAGCCCGAAATCCTCCCAAATCGGTGTGAAGTTCCACGCCACCGCTCCCTTCTGTTCTGAGAACTTGGACTTTTTTTTGACCGGGTATTAGTACCAAACTCCTGGAACTAAAATAGTCTTGCAATCCGAGCCACGACAGCTACGTTTGATTATTGGAACTTGGGCGCAAAAAGTGGGACTTAGAAACTTTGCGGGGAGGTGTAACAGGGGATTTGTCCCTGTTCAAAAAGGTGCCTCTAATCCAGCAGTGTGGTGGTTAACTGCTGGTAGTCAATTAACCAACACACCTAGCTGATTAGAGGTTGGTTAGAAAAGCCTGCCTTTGTGACAGGAAGAGAGATTCCTTAGTCCACAACTGGGCTGACCAAGGAAACAGACAGAGCAGAGGTTCCTGAGTCTCACAGATAAGACTGAAAGAGGGATCACAGATGTCTGGAGCTCACAAGACTTCTACACCTGAATGCTGAGATAACCTGAGGAAAAGACAGCAACCCAGGAAAGAGAGAAGCCTTCCCCCTACAACTAAGAGACAGATAAGACTTATCTTATAAGACTGTTATCTATGTCTTTATATATAAATAAATGTCCTTATGATTTGTGCCGGTGAATCGTAACCACGCAGTTAAAGAGAGCTGGACTATAAGTGTACAATATATATACTCCAAAGTGGAGCGGATTTTGTTTGCTGATTTACATGTTTGCTGTGTTTAAAGTGAAAGGCGCAATAAAGCCTTATTTTAATTTCACTTTAAAACAGTCTCTGTTGCGTACCTCTGAACACATCTCTTACATATGGTGTCAGAAGTTGGGATGAGAGGTGGCCCTTGAAGTTAAAAGGGGCCGCGGAGATTGCCTGTGAAAATTCTTTTGTGCTTTTTGCCTGCATACAGTCTTACAAACAAAGATTCACCTGCAGCAGAGATCAGAATTAAAGGTATACACATCCAGGCAGGAAATCTACACAGCACTCTAGAAAGCCACAAAGCCACAGATGGACTCTTTTCCCCAATCCCAAGAGGAGAGAGAGAGAGGCTGCTGAAGCAGGTAAACCTTACTTGCCTATCACAATAATGTGTAATATAGTTGTTGAAAAGGGGGCTTTGCCTTCCAGCCGTAGTCAGGGTTCAAGAAGCGAGTTAGCGCTCCAGTGGAGCTAGGTTTTGTTGTTTTCTTTAAAAAAAAAAAATTAAATTGCACTGAAGCAGTGAATACAGATGGTGGCCCACAAGTGGTACTGATTCTGGAAGTAAAGGCTGCCACACCGCATAGGACTACCAGCTGTGAATGGAGTATATTCAGAAAAGTGTGAAAATTGATGCAAGACTGTGCTGAAGCAGGGAAACTTTTACATACGGTGACCAACGCAAGGTACTGATTCTGGGAATTTAAAATGGCCACCAAGCTGAAGTCAAATACAGACTCTGCAAAAATGGGGAAGAAAATTAGTTAATGGTGTAAAGAACCCTACCACACAGAGCAGTGTCCCTTCAGGCCTTATTCAGATGATGAGAGTAAATGCATGCACAGCACTGCTAATATTGTAAAACATACCAAAGTAAAGAAAAAGTCTACAGAGACACCTGTGAGAGCTATGAACTCTACAAGCAAAGTCTGCCCACCTGTAGGACTACCAACATTTGGGGTTCTACAGTAGCAAATACAGTGACAACAGCTGCAATAGCACCTCCAGAGGTCAGGAAGAAAAATACACCTGATAGCCCCAAAATGGAGGACAAGATAACGCGTTCCTGTAATGAACCCTACCCAATGGAAGAGTGGCCCTTCCAGTCCAATAAGGAGGAAGACATCTCTTATGGGAAACCCGAACCGAATCACACCCACAAAACACCCCAAGAATGGTGGGGGTGTCTGAAATCGGTACGAACCGAAAAGACCGCTCTCTATGATGACGAATGCGATTGGCAAGAGCGGGAGCAGCAGATCACCGAATATATACGCCAGCTAATATAATCGCAAGAAAAGCATGGTGGATCCAGTGAAGCTGCTAAAATTCCAAATAAAGATGGAGTTTTCCTGATGGGACGGAGTCATCCAAAACAAAAAGGCGAAAAAAGAAAAGCGGGTCTTCACTTACCGTGGAAGGAACAGACATGTCCACAGATCCCACGGAGGAAAAGGGGGACCAAGATGCCCTGCAGCATAGAGAAAATGGAGAATTCGTCCTGCGGATAACCAAATATCCAGAGGGCCCAAAGCAGATATTGTGTACCCAAAGAAGTGTCTGTCCGGTGCTAATAGTGAGAAACCCTCAACCAACGATACCAGGGAAGAGGAGCCGGAACCAATGAGTGACGATCCCTTGACCAGCCCTGAAGATACCCTGAAAATTGCCAGGCGTGACTGTGATCTGCTCCGTGAACAATTGAAACAAAAGAAAGTTGATTACACAGAGCTACTGAAAAATAACGTGAAGCTACAGAAATATGTGCTCACAATGTACTCTTTGGCCAGGACAGGATTGGACGATCTCAAGACTGAGCTAGATGCTGCAAACACTACTAATACCACAATGGTGGAAAAGCAGAGCCAATCTGATAAAATGATGGCTAAGCTGAAGCAAAAGTATGAGGAGGCACTGAAGGAGATTACAGTTTTTCAGCAAGAGGTTTACACTCTTCGCGTACAACTGAATGCCTCACAACAGGAGGTCAACAGTGTCCGGACAGAGGTGGACGTATCCCAGAAGGAGGTTCATACACTCCGCACAGCACTGGATGCCTCACATCACGAGATAGACACCTGCCGCACAAAACTGGAAGTCTCCAAAAAGGAGCTTCATAGTCTCGCTGAGGAGCTGGACAATTCTAAAGAAACTATTGTCAATCTTAATACCGATCTCAAAGTCTCTCAGAAGGAGCTTCAGACCCTCAACCTAAAGAAGGAAATCTCACGCCAGGAGACTGTCAGTCTTCAAGCAGAGGTGCGAAAATGGAAGGCGGACTACAAGGAGGCCCTGAAAAGTACAGAGACTGAAAAAGGAGAAAATTTAAGATTAAAAAAAGAAAATTCTGAGTTGACAGACCACGTCAATGGAAAGAATGAAAAGCTGCACGAGCTTGAAAAAATAAAGAAACTGTTGGAAAATGAGAAGTTTGAAGCAGAGCACTGACTGCAGAACCAACTGCAAGTTCTGCATACACACCTCCAGAATGCCAAGGAGAAGCAACGAACTCTGCAGGAAGAAAATCTGAAGGCTGCTAATGACATACAAGTGCTGTAGGAACGTCTGATTACCCAGTGTGTCCTCGCAAAGCAGCATGGTAAACTGAAGGCTACCCTGATCATCACCAAAGCATCGCTAGAGGCTAAGCTTAGAGGCCAGGTGACTCAGTACAAGAGGGAGCGTAAAAAGGTCCAGAAACTGAGACGAGTATCGTCGGCCCAAGCGAAGAAGTTCACAGTGCTCCACAAAATAATGAATGATAGGTGGAAGCAAGCTCAGAGAAAGCACAGGGAAGAAATAAAGACCCTGAAACAAGAATGGCAGGATACACTCACGAAACAGAGTGAGACTCTGCAGACCAGTAACTTACAGATGCCTCCAATACGGGAAAAGGTATTGGCTCTGCCCAAGCATCGGTATCCCACAGTAACTAATGCCCGTGAGGACAAGGGTACAGTGAGAGCTGGGGATGCCAATCACCTTCAAAACAAGATTACGAAGTTTGAGCCACCTGAGAAAGCACTAGCCAAACATGCAACCGCCCAACAGGTTAGAGGTAGGAGTGCAGAATCAAAGCCAGAAGAATCCTTAGCTGTGGAAGCTGAAAAGATAGGACGTTCTCTGGAAATGGAGTTGGAATCGCAACTCAATCCCAAAGAAGCTGAACTAGCAAGTACATTGAATGGGAAAAGTGCAGGAAGACAGCTTCAAGAACTGAGGGCTCAGGGGGCTGTTCTTGGGCGCTCTTCTGATACCATGAAGTGGACATTTGGTGCTTAAGTAGAGTACATGGGAAAGATGGCGAAGAAAGCAATGTACATATACGCTCTGCGACTGTCGCCATACAGTCTTCCTACAAAAAGAGGAGCGCCTGACACAGGGGAAAGCTCATAAACCACGTGGTCAATAGAAAGACTGGACTTGGAAAAGGTTCTCTTTGAGCGATTGAGGACTGCAGATCTTAAGCACCTTCTAGAGGAGACACTACTAAACTGGAGGAAGGGCTCCAATCCCAGTGGGACTGAGGGTTCTCCTCCTCTATCCACTCTCATTCAAGTCACTGAGATATCTCGAATGAGAGTGGAAGGATGGGCTTTGGCCGTGGCAAGCCTGAGCTATCCACAAACAGGGGAAGTATGTAACAGGGGATTTGTCGCTGTTAAAAAAGGTGCCTCTAATCCAGCAGTGTGGTGGTTAACTGCTGGTAGTCAATTAACCAAAACCACCTGGCTGATTAGAGGTTGGTTAGAAAAGCCTGCCTTTGAGACAGGAAGAGAGATTCCTTAGTCCACAACTGTGCTGATCAAGGAAACAGACAGAGCAGAGGTTCCTGAGTCTCACAGATGAGCTCACAAGACTTCTACACCTGAATGCTGAGATAACCTGAGGAAAAGGCAGCAACCCAGGAAAGAGAGAAGCCTAACCCCTACAACTAAGAGACAGATAAGACTTTTCTTATAAGACTGTTATCTATGTCTTTATATATATATAAATGTCCCTATGATTTGGGCCGGTGAATCGTAACCACGCAGTTAAAGAGAGCTGGACTATAAGTGTACAGTATATATACTCCAAAGTGGAGCGGATTTTGTTTGCTGATTTACAGTACCGACACACTTTATTCGAGTGTGGCCGGTACCGCAAGCCGGGAGATTTCCCGGCTTGCTAGTGGCCGCCCCTCGGCGTGCCGCGCGTCATAGACGCGCGGTCACGCGTCTTCGGGAGCGTGCGCCCCCTGCACGCGCGTCCAGGGGCTCCCCGAGGGAGCCCTGGTGTCCCGCGATCGCGGGACAGCAGCAGGGGGTTCCGGGGGACCCGGCGGACCCGGCAGCGGTAGGGAGAGCGCCCCGATCGGAGGGCGCTCTTCCGCTGCTTCGGCGCGCGCCCGTCACTCTCGGGCGCGCGCCAGGCTACTGCTGCGGCCAAGAACGGGCAAATGCTCGAATAAACTTGGCCGCAGCAGTACATGTTTGCTGTGTTTAAAGTGACAGGCGCAATAAAGCCTTATTTTAATTTCACCTTAAAACAGTCTCCATTGCGTACCTCTGAACACGTCTCTTACAGGAGGCTTCCCAGGAGAAAACTGCAGCCAGTGCTCTGCTATTCGCACAAGAGTATCTTTGAAAAGCCAGTCCGCAATTCTACTGCTGGAAATCTCATCCATGATTGGCACAGATGTTTCTTATATTATTTGGAGATTCATTCACAAAATACTACAGCCAATCAGCTCTTGGGAACTTTCTCAGTAGCCAATCAGAGCCAAGCGGTCTAGAAAGCCGGGTCAGCGGGAAATTTGAAATTGCCAAGGGTCATGTGCAAGCTTGCCACCTCCATTCCTGGCAATCTCATGCCACCCACTGGGTCAGGCTCCTCCAGGTCTGGCAGAACAAATGGCAGCCCGGACGACTGCCATTGTTCCCAGGATGTGGGTACTTGAGCCCTTCCCTGCTACCCAAATTGATTTCACACCTCTTGAATCCTCCGGCTACTTTGAACTTCGATGTCCACTAGACTTACTGGCACCAACTTGATAGCCCTGACAGTCTGTGTGAGCATCGGTTCCGAAAGTCCCAGCTCTTATACAGTGCACAATAGTACATACAGCACTATTAAAGTATTAGTAAAATATATCTTAATACCTGTCTAATTCTCTGGGTGTGGGAAAATTAATAGAAAGCTGTACTTTAATTTCTATCAGCCCTTATTCCCCACACAATATCTACTGGACTTAGACTGGACTCTGAGAGTCCCTTCACCATTTTATCTACAGTTGGAGCACCCAAAGACCCCAATATAGGTTCTGGGCTTCCTGGGCATTAACTGGGGTATCACCCTTAACCTAGAAACCCCTTATAGTTACAGGGACACTTCATCCCTTTGCCCCATTTACCTTTTTTGGGCTATGCTGAAGCAAGGAACCCTAGTGGTGAGTAGCGCAAGTGTTTCTAAAGGAAAATATTGTCGGGGTAAATATTTAGGGGAACCGACAACTCCGGAACCCAACTACCTAGGTACATTCTGAGAACAATTCCTCTGCAAAAAAAACCTTGAAACTCATGCCCTTGCAATCCCTGCTCGCTGGTATCCCTGGAAAGGCAAAAACACATAAAATCTTTATTGTTGCAAAGTACAGGTTATTGGTTATACAGTTATTGGGTTCAAGAGCTGACTCTTCTTGAACCCTTATTTCAGATCAAGGGTAACCAAAACAATGCTTGACCTTTATTAAGAGCATGGTTACCACCTCACCATCACAACCTCTAATGCAGATTTTTTAGATACCTCCAGATCCGATCATATAAATAAATAAATTTACTCCCTGCCCAGCGTTGACAAACTTCAAAAAGCTCTGTACTGTAGTGCCGATGATTATTCTAAAACAAATCAGGGGCAATCACCAAAAAGACCCAGGTACATGCTGCAACATTTCACACATTTCTGCAGACAGACGAATGGCCCAATGGATTAACAGCGGGGGTCCCTGGCAGTCCCATTCAAACTGAATGGGACTGCCAGGAACACCTGCTTTGTTAATCCGACGGGCCATTCGTTTCTGCAGAAATGTGTGAAATGTTGCAGCATGTACCCAGCATGTACCCAGCATGTACCTGGGTCTTTTTGGTGATAAACCCAGATTTTCCACGGCAAGTTTAAGCCAAGTGTTAGAATACTCGTTGGCACACCTGTATATTAGAAACAGACATGAGTGGACTCACCGCTCAAATATAAAAGGAAGTGACCTGTTCTGGGATAGATTATGCTAGAAAACAACAATATATGGTGCAGTGGGTGGCAGATCTCAGTGAGGAGCTTGAAGACGAAGATTGGGATGGGATTGTGATGGCTTCGGCTATGAGTTCGATCTTCAAAACATTGAAGGAGAAGACATATAAAGTACTTATGAGGTGGTATTTAACTCCTCTTAAATCTAAATTTGTCCCAGGTTACACTCCATTGTGTCCCATACAGTGTAGAGAGTCAGCTAAGCTGCTACATATGCTCTGGTCTTGCCCGCGTGTGGCTACCTTATGGGAACAAATTAAGGCTTGGCTACAAAGGATTTTGGGCCTTGTTATCCCCATGGTCCCCTGGCTGTTCTGAATGGATAGATATAATGGTGAGGGGGTACCTAGGCCAATAATAAAGGTATTATGCCCGGCTGGGTGCCCCTGAGCCATATTGGGGAGTTTGAAGTGTCAGCTCTGCAACCAAGTTATGGCACGTGAACTGTATTTAAAAAAAGAAGTATGTGTGTTTTACTGTTCCAGGAGTGCCAACCAGAGGCGATTCGCAGGGTGTGAGTTTCAGGGATGATTTTACGATAAAGTGTTGTCAGGATGTGTTTGGGTAGAAGGTGGCCACACTTGCTGGTTACCCCGAAACATGTATATGTAGAAGCACATGCACACTGCTGGTAGGTGCTGGAGGGGGGTACTTATCTGCCGGTGCGCTGTATCCAGGGAGGTCCAGACATCCCAGAAGTACTCGAGCAAAGGAATGGAAGCAGGCACACGGTCTTTCTAAAGGTGCAGTTTATTGTGCCACCAAAGGTCCTCTTTGGCGGCACAATAAACTGCACCTTTAGAAAGACCGTATGCCTGCTTTCATTCCTTTGCTCGAGTACCCCAAAACACGTACCCAGGATTCCTGGAGACATGAAGACACAGACCACCGGACAAAATCCTCCCTAGGAAGCAGTTAGCGGCTCACTGCCAGATCTCCCTGCTTCAGCACAGACTAGAACAGTAAGACTGGGCAGGAGGAAATCACATTCCAGGGTCCCTCGGTATATGCCCAAACCCCCAGAACCCAGTGTAGGGGTTCGGAGTCTCTCCCACCAGTTATAAGGTGACGAGAGTGAAAATGTTTCTAAGTCCATTGCTTAAAGAATAAAAGCGGCTTTTTGCTAACTTCTGTTAGGAAGCTCCTAGCGCTCTGAAACTTGCTGTGTGCATAGTGAAGGGAGAAACATATAAAACAACCATAACTTAATTTTTATAGCGTTTTATAAAAATCGATGAATGAAAGTCCCCCTAAATTAGTGTATTAAACATGATAGGAATAATTGGACTTTCATTCAGAACACTGGAGACAGGAAAACACTAATTTATTATAGCACCCCACTTAGTATGCGTGTAGTGACTCACTGTAAATGAGCTGAGAGCTGAGGATATACAGCTCCGGACTTCTGAGGCATCCCGCTGGCTTGATGCCACAATGTCTGCAAAAGTCCGGAGTTGAAAGGGCTCAGTGTCTCTGAGGTGTCAGGGTGGGAGGTTTAGCCGAAGTAACCCCATCCTAATGTGAAGTCAGGGCCATTCCCAGACCTACTGTTGCCAGGAAAAGGGGTTGGGTCCTATATGCTAAGAGGCAAAGGTGCTTGGTTGGTGCATGCCCTTAGCAGAAAAGGAATCCACCCTTGCCAGGTTTGTGAAGTATTGGCAACGCCGGTACAGATGGGAAAAGTTATTCCCATGGAGAGATTGGCTGCACTTGTTAGGTATAGGGTTTTGAACCCTATAAGAATTCCTGCGGCGCATCGGGAATCAGATTCATCATGAGATTCATCATGAGATTCACCTAAGATTCACCTAAGATGCATAAGATTCCTCAAGCTTCATAATTGTCATCAAGATTCCAAGTGCCATTACAGCAGCAGCAGATTTGAGAACAAACCAAGGCATTCGCGAGTAATTCCCGCTCCTGGGAAAAGTACTCCTACAGACTTTAATTGTCAAGATTTCGTTCGGGAAAGAAATTATTTTTTTTTGCCCCCATCCTAGTAAGTGTATTTTGACTGTAATTGTGGAACATTGTGTGTATAGCTTTTCGTGAAATATATTACAATTTATTTTACCTCTTTGCTTTGCACAATCATATGATCCCGGAATAAATGTGTTGAGACCTTGTCTCCCGTGACAATAGACCAACACAGGGGCTTGCAAAAACTGAGACAAAACTAATTGCCCACTTTGTAACTGCAACAAGGTGTGAGATCACAGCATTATGGAAGCAAAACGAGATTCCCTCATTGGCCAAAATCAGGAACAGAATTTGATATGTGTGTCAGATGGAGAAGTTAACAAGTTTGGTTAATAACACTGGCAATAAATTCCAAAAAGTCTGGCAACCATGTTAGCTCAGGAGTGAATACCGCCTTAGTATTGCTATGATAGCTCTAGATGCATTCTCTTCGGATGGAGTGTGGGAAAGATGAGGATACATAACTGCAATGGGGACATGCAGGCAGGCCCACCAAAAGGAGGGGTCTGCCTGGGTTGGTGTCCCGGGCCCGGTGCAATCCCCGTGTGCATGCGCAGAGCAGAGGTCTCGGTGCGCATGCACAGAGCAGAGCTCTCGGCGCGCATGTGCCCGGCATGCTGCCTTCCCCAATCGCCGGTCGTGTCTCCCCATCCACATGGGCACTCAAGGGGAATGTGGCCTGGCCCGTGCCTACCTCCCACCCGGGCAGCAGCCACAGAGACCGTGGGCAGGGAGGGGGGAAGCGCCGCAAATGCCTGTGGACTCGCTCCCAATGTGGGATAGAGGGGAAGCACTGTGGCGAGCCTGCGCCCACCAACTTAGCTCCACTCCAGCCTCCTGCACCAGTCACCCACCCAGGCAGTTACCCACCCAGGCAGTCACCCACCCACCCAGGCAGTCATTCAGTCACCACCCATGTGCCTTCCATCTCCCCTCCGAAACAAGCCCCACCGCCGGCCAATTGAAGCCCCTCCCCAACTCCGGATGGTTGAAGGATGGGTCGGTTGAAGCGCGAGCCAATTGAAGGCTCCCCCCTTCGGGCTGTTTGAAGCCTCCCCCGTGGGCCATTTGAAAGCCCCCTCGCTGACCGATTGAAGGCCCCCTTGCTGACCGATCGAAGGCCCCCACCGCGGACTAGTTGAAGAGAGGTACTGTAATTAATTTTAGTCCCATACAATACTTTACCCTAACCCCCAGGCCCATACTTAACCCCACCATCCCATTTAACCCACCATGCCCAAACTTAAACCCCCCCAGGCCATATTAACCCCCCCAGGCCCATAATGAATCCCTCCCCAGGCTCATACTGAATCAACCCCAGGCCTTTTGTCAGATTGGATGTAGCATTGGGTATCTTTTTCTTTTGTTTAAATTATTAAAATAAACAGATTGCATTGTAATGTTTTTTTCCGTATTACAATAAGAAGAAAACAGTTAAGTAAAAGTTGCGCACTAAATTTTTTTTTTCCGTGGTAGGTGTGCTATGAGTTGGGGGGTGGGGGCCTGTTGCTTTCATTTGTCCTGAGCCCAATGATTTCTGTTGGTGGCCCTGCGTGCAGGAGATAGAGGTAAATTAGCGGATCTAAAAAAATAAGAAATCAGACACACGGGATGGTCTAAGGACAATATGGACTTTCTAATCCCCTTTCCCTTCCCCTTCCTCACCATTTTTCCTTTGTGCATGTCTTGTATTGATAAATTGCTATTTTATGACTTGTCTCCAAATGATGTTCCCAGCATGTTGTAAGGTTTGCATTGTTTTGAAAATCAATAACATTTAAGTTTTAAAAAAGTAGGTAAATAATCAGTCTGTTACTAAGAAGATGGTATGTAAAAACCTATCTGTCTTAATTCCATCAGCGCTGTGCAGGATCAGACGCTCATTTTAGACAGATTTGCTCATGTTGACTAAATAGTTGCAAGTTTGATACTGACAATATGGTATGTAGCAACTTAGCTGTCATATCTCCAGCCATACTGAGCAGGATCAGACTCTTCTTTTAGACAGAGTTACTTATGTTGGTTACAATCCCCGCATGTGTCTTATACAAAATGTACTAATGTTCAATTTGTGTGTGTCTGTTAGTCAATAAAGCATTTAATTGAATGTTTAAAAAAAAAAAAAAAGACTCTGCACACGACAGCTGCAGAGAGGAGAGCACGTGGACGGCTGCAGAGAGGAGAGCTTCTATGAAGTGAGGAGAGAGTAAGGTCCTTGCACGGCAAAATGGAGGTTTTAAATTTGCTAGCCATGCTCAGACTGCGTTACAAGCAGATTCACGTTCTAGCGGATCGCGCTATAACGGGGTTGAGCTGTACCAATGAGCAATCCCTGTAAGGCGTCAGATTAGTGACAATTTTGCTCTAAAACTGCCAAAAAACACTTTCTCTATTTCATGTGTAGAGATAGTATTGCAGTCAGTACTTTTTGCCGTTCATAGTCAGCACTTTTTGCTTTAATTTGTACCTAAATACGGGGTTAACTCCAGTGCTATTTCAAGAAACCAATAAGGTTACTATATATACAAATATACATGTGGACAATCATACTGAGTACCCCTAGGTAAAAATACAGAGTCACCGGCACACAAAAGAGGGGGATTAACCCATGTTTGCAACAAATTACCATACTATCCAGAAAGGAATTTAACTCCTCCGGACAGTTTTCTAGATAAAATTCCCAGGCTAATTCAGTGGCTTCTAGCCTTTGAGGATAAACTCTTTTTAATATTTAGTATAATATATGCACCACCTTATTTTACTTTGAATTATAATTAAAAGTTTAAATGTTATCATCGTGACACTTGCCATAATTAATCTAGGGTCTTTGAGTGCTTGTACTCACCGGGTTCTTTTTCTTAGGTTTACCATATATTCTATATACTGGATGTAGCACAAGACCCCGCATTTGGACATACCTGTACTTACCCATTTGACACTAGCTGAGCAGGTGTCCCTCTTCCCCCTGCCCCTTTTCCCCCAAAGGTTTAAAGCTAGGCCTTTATTCGAACATTTCTCGAAATGGATTTCGAGATTTGCCCGAGATTCTCTCAAAATTTGCAGAGACAGACTAATGGCCCATCAGATTAAGACAGCAGGGGTCCCTGCTGTGTGAGTCCTACTGGGGTCTGCCTGTCTGTTAGAGACGCGCAGTAAGAGTAAGGCTGAACCATTCACTCTAACTGCGCGCCTCTCACAGGTGATCGCGGGGATTTATTTCATTTTAAACATTACAGTAATATAGCAGGGGGTCTCCGAAGCTGAAGCGCATTGATTTCAGGTCTGGGGACCCCCTACTTCCTGAGATATGGGCCCCGTTATGGGGTGCCGGTATCGCCTATGCATGGAAATGTCTCGCGTCACGTGATCAAGACATTTCCATGCATAAGAGACAACGGCACCCCATAACAGGACCTGTATCTCGGGAAGCAGGGGGTCCCCAGATCTGAAATCAATGCGGTTCAGCTCCAGAGGCACCCTGCGCATCTACACTGTTATGCTACAGGCAGGCAGATCCCGGTATGACTCACACTGTAGGGACCCCTGCTGTGTTAATCCTATGGGCCATTTGGACCTGAAACCAATGCGGTTCTGCTCCGGAGACCCCCTGTGCATCTATACTAGTCATAAATTAAAATTAAAATACAGCTCAATCTCCTTATAATGCTGTGCTTGGGGTCCAAAGAATCACATCGCGCTATAAGCAGATCACGTTAGAAATAATGTACAATTGTATGCATTGTATAATAAAGTATTTAAGATACCAATAATCGTGTTGTAAAGTATTCATAAATATGAAATTTGGGAGCCACGCTTGCATCACGTTATAAGCGGATTTGCGTTGTAACAGATCGCGTTATAATGGGGTTGAGCTATATGTAGAAAGCACCAATACACAACCCACCCCGTGAGGCCTAACCACCCAGTCAGTACCCACAAGGGAGGCCTACCCACATACCGTTGGGGAAACACCCCACCCCCAGTACCCACAATAAAAACAGAACAATGACCCACAATAAACAGCATTATATTTATTAAATACATTACCCACCCCCTGTGCCCCCCCATAAATACAAGATTTATCCTTTTACATACAGGGTTCATAACGCAGTCCCATGCTAGTCCCCGGTGGGCTGGCAGGGCACCTGGACAGACCTACAGTTTACCAGCAGCCCTTTTTACACAGGTTCTGGAGGCCTGCTGGTGGATCCTGCCAGCACCATGGCACCCAGGTGGTCTCCTTGGGTATCCACGGTAGGCCCAAGGATGTCTGGGAGCCCCGGGTCAAACCCACAGGTGTCTGCGGGGCCTCGGGTGGTTCCCTCGGGGGTCTGGGGAACTCACGGGTGCTCACTACGGGTCCGCGGTGCCCCCACAGAAGTGGGACTTCACATCGTCATCCCCGCAGACTACGGGTCCGCGGTGCCCCCACAGAAGTGGGACCACACATCATCATCCCCGCATGTGTCACCCGTGGAACCACCAGCCTGATACCCTTGGGATACCCGAGGATACCCACAGGTGGTCTCCAGAGGCCCCACGCAAAACCACGGAATCAAACCCTGAATGTAAAAAAAATAAACCTGGCCTATACATTCAATACATACACCCTCCCCCCCAACACCTACAGTACAATAATGTGCAAAAAACTATTATCCAGATATGGATAATAGATTAATTGCCCATTATTAAAAACATTAACTAGCATATACAAATAAATAAAGTACTACTGACCTCATCAATACGAAGTGTCCGTTGCCAGCAAAATCCTTGTCTTGTCCACAACATACATAGCAAATACAAAGCCAATACATTGCAATTACATTCAGATATCAATTAACCCCTTAAACACCTTATCAGATAATAACCGCAAAGGTGATTAAGGGGTTAAGCCACACAGGCCCGATACCCACCCTTCACCCATGAATTTGTACTGTGACTTCATCATGCAACTATATATATATATATATATATATATACTGTATATATATATACAGAGAGACAGAGAGAAAGAGAGAGAGATATATACAGTGTATATATATATATATATATATACACACGTTATATACACACCCATGATAAACCAATATACAGTACAAATAAATGTAGAAGGGTTATCAAAAGCACTGTCCTACAACCAAACACTTCTCCATACATACACACTAAATTAAAATCAATTTCCTTTAATATTCATAACTGATCTCTCAATCTAAATCATCACTAAACCTCTGAAAAGCCATTAAACAACTTACATTCCAATATAAATGATGCCTAAATATCTATGCACCATATACATTCTGCAATTAAACAAAACTCAATTAGCAATCATTATTTACATCCCTAAACAATTCACACTACAGTAGATCCCGAACAATAAAACCATTAACAAATTCACACCTAGAGCAGAACAATTAAGCCTTTGAAAAAATATAAAAATACAACCTTTACAAACCAAGCCTATCCCTGACCTTCCTCAAACACACAATACAATACCAAGGAATACATCTATCT
The DNA here is from genome assembly GCF_040206685.1 of Ascaphus truei. Taxonomy (NCBI): domain Eukaryota; kingdom Metazoa; phylum Chordata; class Amphibia; order Anura; family Ascaphidae; genus Ascaphus; species Ascaphus truei. Next base: position 237,825,962 of record NC_134483.1, read on the forward strand.
AATTTTAAAATACTTTAAACTCACAATAAAGCATACTGTAGCAGCATACACAAAATAATTTAAAACACATCTAATCCAGCTTTTAAAACAACATAATTTCTTACCCTGTACTGTACTGTATGTATATATCTCTCTAGACATATATACATACATACATACAGTGGCAAGAAATGATATACCACAAAAAAAAAATACACATGTTTGTTAAAAAACCTTTTGAAAAAATTAACAAGTTAAATAAAATACATTTCTTTACTGTAGTTCACTTACCATTACTTGCCCCCACCGACTCCCGTTGCGCAGCTTACTCACGAACCAATCCACGATCAGGAACCCATAAAATAATAAACCAGAAAATAATAAACATTAAACTAAAAATCCAAACCAATCCACGGGTCTTCTATCTGTAATCTATCTTCATCTGTGTTCTTCTTTCTTCTATCTCCTTCCAGCGGGGCGGGGCGGGGTCTTCTCCCCGTCTGCGGCCACGCCCTGGTCTTCTTTCTTTCCCGGAGGTCCTTCCTCCGCGGCGTCTGGCTTCAAAATGAGACGACATAGGCTTTTAAAGGCCTATGACGTCACATTTTGCGTCATGGTTCCCACGGTCCTGATTGGACCGTGAATACCATGTGTTTTGGCCGACAAAAAAAAAATGATGACGTCACTTAAAGGGAATGAAAGCACAGCCAATCAGAATGGCTTTGCTTCAATTGCCTTTAAGATGACGTCATGAAAAGGCACATGGCCGCCCTCACATGGTATGGTAGCAAATCAGAGTAGGGGTGGAGTTCCCACGCTTATCATTTTATCCATACCAATCAATGGGGAACCATTTGTTGATATGGTATATAATGATCTTAATGGTATTAACAATAGTGTGAGAGAAGGAAATATTAAACAGAACCTCTCTAAGGCTGAAAACCTAGCATTAAAATTCTTGCAGGATAACAACCAACTTAAACACAAGGAGGGGAAAAGGGGAAGTGGAGGGGGAAGGAATACCCTCGCTACTGCTTGCTGTATGTGGCTATGTGGAGGTGCTACTATCAGGGGTAATGTCAAATAGAAAAAACAGAGAGAGGTAGAACCCCAAGGAGAACACTCTACCAATGTGTAGCCAAAATGTATCAGAACCTAGTAAGGTGGGTGAGTAATGAATTAATTAAAACCAGAAACTTTAATTGAGTCTTAACTCTAAATATAAAATAATATGGGGAACACTATAGGTCAAGTAATATACTAATGATAGCCAGTGTACAGTGAATTAATAGTAAAAATGAGCAAAGCAGACCACAATAAACTCTGTACTGTAAACCCAGAGTCTGGGATATGGCCGCACGATAACACTAGTGGTGTAGAGTAGATCCAAAGGATGGTTATAGGTCAAAACAGGTAACGGTAAGTGTCTAGTTTGTACTATGTCGTATGGCATAAATCAGCATGTCGATATCAACGCTGACTGTAGCAGTATACAGGTATAGCTGGTTACTTGTACAGGTTAGTGGTATTATACCTATATCAGTAACACAGCACACAGAGTCAGTTATCTGTGTAAATAATGCCAAAAGCCGTGCCTGTTGATGGTGGATCTCTATGTACAAAAGCCACTTGATGTTAGTATGGTGCGTGAGTATTGTACACACAAGTTAGTGGTATTGTACCTATATCGCTAGCACAGCCCACAGAGTCAGTTATCTGTGTAAACAATGCCAAAAAGCCGTGCCTGTTTATGGTGGTTCTCTGTAAGTATAAGCCACCTGGTGTTAGTGCGGTGCGTGAGTGTTGTACACACACATACACGTAGCAGTATACAGGTATAGCTGGTTACTTGTACAGGTTGGTGGTATTGTACCTATATCAGTAACACAGCACACAGAGTCAGTTTATCTGTGTAATTAATGCCAAAAGCCATGCCTGTTGGTGGTGGATCTCTATGTACAAAAACCACTGATGTTAGTATGGTGCGTGAGTATTGTACACACAAGTTAGTGGTATTGTGCCTATATCGGTAACACAGCCCACAGAGTCAGTTATCTGTGTAAACAAGGCCAAAAGCCGTGCCTGTTCATGGTGGTTCTCTATATGTATAAGCCACTTGGTGTTAGTGCGGTGCGTGAGTGTTGTACACACACATACACACCATATCAGTGTCAGTATTAATCTAAAACAGTGCACAAGTAGTGCCTGTTAACATGGATTGTGGTAGATTCGCGAAATTCATACACTCACACACATGTCAGAGAATATATTGACTGAATCAGTATTAATCTAAAACAGTGCACAAGTAGTGCCTGTTAACATGGAGTGGAATCACGCAATGCTTTGCTCATAACACACCAGACATACCTCCTATGTGGGGGGCTGGGCGCCTTTGGCAGCATGCCAGGAGCTCTCTAGTATCAGCCTCGGTGCATCTGGTGATAGCTAAAAGTTAAGTTGATACCATCGGTAGCACAGCCATGCAGCTGAAGCTACTGGGTGCAGGAGGCGCTCCGACCGCCAGCGCATATCCCGCCCCTTTGACGCGATGACGTCATAACCTGCCGCCGTACGTGCCGTACGTTTCACTCGTACTGCTTTCTCAAGGCTGGGGCCCAATTTCTGTTTTTAAGATTTATGGAACGGGGATATAACTATAAACAACTTATGTTGGATTTAGAAAAAGTTAGGAAAATGGATCGGAATAAAATGCTGATACCAAAAAAGAAAAATTCATCAAATACCGACGGTGAGCGAGTAGTAGTTCCATTCATCACCAACTATAATTCTATGCATAGACAAATAGAAGGGGTTATTAAAAAGCACTGGGGAATTATATCAACAGATCCCATCTTAAGTGGCCATATCAGCACATCTCCCAAGTTTATATATAGAAAGGCTCGTAGTTTAAAGGATGTATTAGTCCCGAGCGACATAGGGAAATCTGTGGATTTAAAATCTGGTCAATGCTGGATGAGCAATAAAATAGTAGGTAATTTCCCATGTGGGAGGTGTTGTATATGCAAACTCCTTCATTCTGAGCGTAAAACATTTAAATCAAATATAAATCATAAAGTGTACAACATTACAGACTTCATAAACTCTAATACAAGCTTTGTAGCGTATCTAGTAGAATGTCCATGCGGCCTGCAATATGTAGGCTGCACGAAGCGCAGTCTCAAACTTCGCATCCAAGAACATGTGCGAAACATAAAACATGCCCTACAGACTCACAGTGTAAGTCGTCACTATTCTACCCATCATAATAAAGACCCCTCATCCCTAACCTTTAAAGGGATTAAAATTATACCTCAAAGTAGGCGTGGAGGAGATAGAATAAAAGATATTTCGGTCCAAGAAACATACTGGATCCATAAACTTGGAACTTTAGGTCCAAATGGTCTAAATGAGAAAATAGACCTGTGGTGTCTATATTAACAATTGTGTCTTGAAGATTAATTTCTAGTGTTTTGTCTGACATAAGTTATGTGCAAAGATTTGGAACTCATCCATGATACCCCTTCATTTAAATAATGGGATTTGTTTTATCTACCATGATAGGCTACTAACCATTTGTTTGTTGTATTTCAGAACCATTTAAGTTCAATAATTATATTGGCAATTTTACAATTATGTTTTTAATGTTTAATATACTTGTGCAATGTGTTTAATAAAAATGTGTTTTTTTAGTAATGCCCAGACCACTGCTGATGAGGTTAATTCTCATGAGCCTGAAGGTTACTAATGACCTCATTATATATACATATGTGGAATGATTTGTAGTGTCGAATTGATTGGTCCACATGCCCCTGTGCTTGACATATCAGCGGTGGTTAAAGGGTATTTATATGTTCCAAATTCATATTAAAATTATCCCTGAAGAAGAAGCTCACGCTTTGAAACGCGTTGGATAAAGATTTTATTACTCTCAAAGTTGTTATCTCCACACTCTGCGTGGTTTACAAAGTACTGGACCCATTTCTTTCCATTTGCTGAACTCGGCATGCTGGAGTGACGGAAATATCACGCTTTACGGCCATCCTCCCTTTACGGCCGGTCGCAACACCTACACGGGACACGTGACGAACCAACCCAGTGGCAAACTGGGCAGCTCCGGCGTCTGGAGGTGTCTCACTCGGCGGCAGGTCTGAGGAGAAGGCTGCTATCGACGGCAGTGATCGGTTAAAGGACATCTACCTGTAAACAGCACCGAAGTGGAGGTTTTTCACCTAATACCGTGACAGTGTGTCTGGAAGGCTGTGAAGGAGAACTGCTGAGGTCTGGTGGTGGCAGTGCGACGACTGGTAACCCATGTCTTGTACATGAAATGCTGTTTACCTTGTGATCTGATGTACGCAGATATTTTACCCTAATATTATACACATATATTTTTTACAAACTTCACTATGTGCGTCTGCGCTTTTGTTTTCTTTGTATTTCAGTTGTTCTAGGGGTGTCCAAATCCCTATCAATATAGCTGAAGACTCCTGTGTTCAAATTAGAGGTTGTAAATTTAATTTTTAACACTAAAGCGGTGAAGGGGTTAATTATACATTAGAGGTAGTAATTTGCGCACTTTTTCTGTTTGTTTTGCTTTTGAGAAGAGGAATTATTGATCTTGTGATCCTTCCACTTTCTCTATTTTTATGTGTCATATGTTTTTGTGTCATTATTAAATTATTTTGCATTATCACTAATGTTGCTTTATTCCTTTGTATTCCCTCCTGCAGCCTTTTTTGTGTTTTATGCCCCAGAACAGAGCCTTTTGGGACACCGTAAGTGACATCCAAGTGATTGGAGTTAGAGCCCAAGAGACACATGTTGGGATTTATATGATAGGTACAGGAGTGAAACCAGTTTAAAGCGTTTTCCCCTATTCCAGAGCACTGGAGCTTGTTTAAAAAGATAATGTGATCAACAATATCAGACGTCTTGGCAAATTCTAGGAATATTGCATTAGTAAGGTGTCTCACTTCCATTCCACACTGGATCTCAATACAAACGTTTAGGAGGGTAGTTAACATGGAGTGCTTTGGGGCGAAAGGCAGCTTGACTAAGGAAATGTCTTACTATAATAATCACTTAATTGGGGGTGGTCAAATTTTTTCATGAATTTGGATAATATTGGGAGAAGTGAGATAGTGTTTGTGTTCCCACTTTTGATGATTGGGACAACTCTGGAAGCTTTTCAAGTCTTTGGGATATGGACAGTATCCAAAATAGATTTGATTAGGGAAGCAAGCGGCATGGCACTTTGATTGCAGTAGGTTAGGTCCACATTGGTTTCTTACTTTTAATTTGAGGAGCCCATGTGTAATCTCCTCTTCTAGTGGGAGAGGCTAGGCATTTAGGGGTTCTCTCAGATTGAGCTTCATGTTTGTAGTTCAGTTTGAGCTTTGTTATTAGGGAAGTAGCACACCCTACAAAGTATTCATTGAATGCGTTTGCAATGTCAGTGGGATTTATGAGAGTAATATCATTCTTTTTCATATTAGATGGTTGTTGATATTTAGAAGGCTGGAATATATTGTTGATGACCAGAAGTTTTATGTATTTTTGTGAAGATTTGTCAGATTGGGCTTTAGCATTCTTGTTTGCCTTGTGTATGTGTTTCGCAGGCATCTGTAGTTATTAAGATTCTTGGTTGTGGCAGTTACTTTGTAGCTTTTCCACAAGGCAACTCTAAAATAGTAAAGAGCAATTAGGTCGGTTATAACCCACGGAAGGTGGGCCCCCGTACTCTTATTTTGCGTAGCTGAGCATGGGGATCACAGAGTTTTAAGAATTCTTTTTGGAAATAATCAAGTGCAGAATCGGAGTCAGGTATCAAGGTACTGTATAAGGCAGGGGTGTTCAAAGTTCTTGAGCTGCGTCCTCCTGCCCGGGAGCCGCAGTGTTCGCGCACCCCTTCTCCAAAGACTCGGCATGAAATTACGTCGCGGGTCATGTGACATCACATCACGGGACCCCGTTGCGTAATTTGACACCTCATTGACATGGCGACGCTTCGCCGAAGACCGGCAGAAAACAGGTAAGTGAATTACAGAGGCCTCACGCCTCCCCCGGCATTTAATTTAAGAATGCGGGTCTCTGTAACTGCTGCGCCCCCCTAGAAATTCTCGAACCCCCATTTTGCGCACTCTGGTATAAGGTATCAAGTTTATTCTGTACCAAGGGCAGTTGGTAAGATCAGTCAAAAACTGTGGTGGGTTAAAGTTTTTAAAGGTTCTAATGAGTAGAACGTTAGGTCTTCATTTGGGTGGTCTGATTTTCTTTACACAGTACACTATTGCATGGTCACTGAAAATGTACGGTAGGCCATGGCATATTTCATATTAGATACGATAGGCCCGAGCCTAGGGTGGTAAAATTTTCTCACATCAAATTTCCCCCTCTCTTCGTACCCTCCCCCTATATACAGAGGCCCCACTCTCTTCCCCACTGATTGCTGGGTAAACTTATATTTAACTTGAAGTTTTTTGAGTTTATCATATAGTTGGGATGTAGGTTCATCTTGTTTAAAGGGTTTGTTGGTCCGTACTAGTAATAGTATTGGGGAAGGAACTCAGGTTGGAGCTGGTACTCAATGGGTGGAGAAAGGTACTTTGGTGGAGGCAGGTACTTGGGTGGAGGCAGGTACTTGGGTGGGACAGAGTGGAGTTACTGGTTCAGGAAGGTCTATTATTCAATCTTTTTCTCCTTCAAAAGTTGCCACCATCGAACATACCCATTCATGATGCATGCAGTGCCCAGCATCCTCCCCTCTTGCCAGAGCACAGTGTTCTGATAAAGTCATCATTCATTCTTGTTATGTCGAATAGGATTCCTCCAGCATTTTTGGTTTGGTATTTTTGTATAGAATGGCTGCTTCTTAACAATATAACATTTGATATCACAGAGACACACTCTTATCTGTCCTAATTTGAATTGCACAATATATTGTATAATCATAAGTGCATGCATAGTCAATGGAATGCATAAGAGAGTCTTTAAGTGTACTGTAAGCGCATTCATGGTCTGTAAAACTCATATGCAGGTCTTTTAATGTATGGAATGATGGTAGTGCACGCACTCAAACAAACAGGTGATAGTGGGGTACTTAACCGCCAGTGCACTGGTTCTGGGGAGCTCCTGATGTCCCAAATAGATCCAGTGAAGAAGAAGTATCAGGCACACTGTCTTATTCATTAATGAAAAGGGGGGTTTATTGTGCCAAGGAATCCAATATTTCGGCAGTAATACTGCCTTTCTCAAGGTGTAGGCTACATCTTGAGAAAGGCAGTATTACTGCCGAAACGTTGGATTCCTTGGCACAATAAACCCCCCTTTTAATGTAGGCGCATGTGTGGTCTATAGAATGCATGTGCGGGTCATTTGGGTTTGAAGGTTCTAAACCTGTGTAAACTTATATTTACCTCTATTATACACAGGGTGAAAATTGGGTGGCAGCAACCCATTGTTGATGCAAAGGGTACGTAATTGTTTGAGTCTATTACTGTATGTAGTTGGGATGTAAGTTAATTTTGTTTTTGTTTTGAGTTGGTAGGTCCATACTGCTAATCCTATTCGGGCAGGTATTCGAATTGGAGCAGGAACTAGGGGTCGAGGCAAATACATGTCAAATACTTGGGTGAGGTCAGATTTGAGTGATTGATTCGGGAAGGTCTATTATTCAACTTCACCTTTGAAAGTTACCATTATTGAACATACACTTCCATGATGCGTGCAGTGCCCAGCATCCACCCCTCTTGCCGGGGCATGGTGTTCTAATAAAGCAATCATTAATGCTTAATTATGTTGAATAGAATTCTTCCATTTTTTTCGGTTTGGTGTTTTTGCATACAATGGGTACTTGTTGATGATATACTGATAGATCTCAGATAGAGACACACTTCTATCTGTCCCTATTTAATTGTACAATATATCATATAATCATAAGTGCAAGACGGTTTTGTTTGGTATGAAGAATGCGTCTTGTCCCATGCCATGTGCAGTGCAGTACAGTACAAATGTTATGAGACAGATTTGGTTAATGCAGAGGGGTTTGAAAATAAAGTGTGAAATTGCAACAGTAGATATGTACATGTCATGGTCATTAGACATAGCAATGTGTACATTTTATCCTGTATTAAGTCACCTGCAAGGTTAGTACTGAACTGTACTGTAGAATTCATATTATCATAGGCGAAGATATTCAGTGCACTACACTACCGACACACTTTATTGAAGTGTGGTCGGTACCGCAAGCCGGGAAATCTCCCGGCTTGCTAGTGGCCGCCCCTCGGCGTGCCGCGCGTCATAGACGCGCGGTCACGCGTCATCGGGAGCGTGCGCCCCCTGCACGCGTGTCCAGGGGCTCCCCGAGGGAGCCCTGGTGTCCCGCGATCGCAGGACAGCGGCAGGGGGTTCCGGGGGACCCGGCGGACCCGGCAGCGGTAGGGAGAGCGCCCCGATCGGAGGGCGCTCTTCCGCTGCTTCGGCGCGCGCCCGTCACACTCGGGCGCGCGCCAGGCTACTGCTGCGGCACAGAACGGGCAAATGCTCGAATAAACTGTGCCGCAGCAGTACCTGCCGGCCATGCACGGAACAACATTAATAATGCAACAAATAATTCTGGCTGACTATGCACAAGCCCGTGCTGCCCAGTGCGGCTCAGTACGTCTCAGATGCAGATAAGGTGTGAACAACAAAGAGTTCATGCCTCACTTCACCGCGCCCCCGCAGAAAATAAAAATAAATAATTTTACATCTGTACAGGTCAGTTACTGTAACTTCTTATAGTCTTTACACTTGTTGTGAAAAAATAGGGGAGTACAGAGTAGTAAAGTGATGCACTATGTGCAGTGAAGCTGAATATATATAATTATGTATGGGTAAAAAAACATAAGTCTGGAAGTTCTTGATGGTTGAAATTTTTCTTAAATGGCAGGCAGAGATCTCCCTTCAGGGTCTCACAGGTGGAGAAGAAGAGAAAAAATCCATTAATGCAGATGGTATAAGTAGATTTCTGTAACACGTAGTCATAACAATTGCACTCACATTTGGTACATCAACTATGGACAATGTACAGGGGTAATTGGGGGTCTTGTTGTGAGGTCCTAGTACAAGCCGCAATAGTGGAAGTTTCTTTCTCCCTCCTCATGCGTCATCAGAATGCTGGCACACTCACCCGGCATTCACTTCTTGAATGTGATGTCAAAAGGTCTCGCTTCTCACAAGATTTCGGGTAGCTGGGACTGAACGGCTGTACTGCTGCGACACACTTTATTCGAGCAAATACCCAGTATGTACCTGGCAGATACCTGGAATGCACCGCTCCTCACCTCAGACAAGCCCCGTTGCGTTTGCCTTCCCAGCCATGGTTCATGCCTGGCTGATGGGCAGCTGATCTGTTAAATGATAATGATTAGGATTTAATAGGCTGCAATGCTTCGCGTGTCTACCAGATGGCATAAATTCATGAATTGTAATGCAGTATATATATATACTGTGCAGTATTGCAGCCAGCGGGAATAAAATGCTTCAATCCCTGCCTGGAAAATAACGCAATGCACTCGGGCAGAAAACAGTCACAAACCTCAATACACCCGAGTATACCCGAATTCGTTGGACTAGCCGAGCTCGAATAAAGTGTGTCGCCAGTGTAAATGGCTGTATGGACCTCTTTGTGCCTCCATCTCAACTGTAAGATGTTACAGGCTCCAAACTCAACGCGTTTCGCCCCATTGACGTCGTCAGGAGCCTGGATAACATTAAATATGCTGAAATATTTATGCATATTCCTAATCAATTAAAAAATGATGCCCTAATTGTATCCTAATTGGAAATAAAGGATTTTAATGACACTAAGGGGTCTATTCTATAAGCCGTCATAAAAAATCACTAGGCTGTTTACGCCGCCAGTTTTTGAGCATTGTCATCACGGTATTCAAAAAGCCTCGATTATCTGTGATAGCAAAATTCCCTAAACAGGTGAGTAGCCGGCATAGCGATGATCGCCTCTTTCAAAAGAGAAAGTTTGTTCCAGCTGCAGAGAGAGCTGCACAAAGAGAGTCTCCTCTCCCTGCGCATATCTCACCAGCGATCGCAAGATTTTAATATACATTTTAATACTAGTGTAGATGAGCAGGTTGTCTCCGGAGCAGAACCGCATTGATTTTATATTTATAGAATATTTATAGAAGTATTCTTCTTTCAATTACTCAGAATTCAATATACATATCATAGGGGAAAAAAAGAAAGGGAAAAATTATAAACACAATTAGTATTATACATATTACATTTTATTATGTATTACATTTTAATAAGAACAATTTTATAAAGTATAGTTTTACAACCATAGTTATATAAAAGTTTTACAAAATAATAATTAAAAATTAAAAGAGGAGTGGATTTGTATTCAAATATTCTACATAAACCTACTAATTGAGATAGAGTATGAATAATAGAGTTGCATTGACTCCTCTGGATCCGTATAATAGTCGGTACTGGAAGGCGGTGGAAAAGTATAAAGAGATTGTGTATCTCCTTTGTGCTGAACCCTCTCGGCTCTTCTCTCTGTAGATGCATGTCCATCTGGATACATAGAGTGATGAGATCCTCTAACCCTGCATGGCTTTTCTGAACGACAATTTCATCCTTGAGGTTCTCCGTAAGGTCTTGCCAAAATACTGCTACTAGTGCTTCGTCGTTCCATCCGGTCTCTGCGGCAAGGGTCCGGAATTTAACTGCGACGGGCCACATTTCGATTGCCTTGAGAAATATGTAGGAGAGAGGAAGAAGCCATTACCTTACGTCCTGGAGTGTTGAAGACTTTTCCGAACTCCCGTGTGAAGAGAAAAATGACGCTTGTGAGGTTCAATCCTAGATCCCCAAATGGGAGATGCCCACACCAAGGTTTCATCAGTTAACAGGGAAATGGTGTATACAACTTTTGAATGCTGAGACACAAAACGAGAAGGGGTACGTTCAAATTGAATTTAACATTGATTTAGAAACCCCAGACAGATAAGCTTGTTGGGAATCTGTGTATTTTGTTAACTGTGTGCAGCTGGTCTCGGCTGCTTATGGGAGGGTAGTGGCCCCTCCCCCAAGGTTTAAGCTTGCCCCTCACCACTTTCCAAGTTGGCAGGTTAGTTACATTTTGCCAGGTTATGACAGATGTGATCATTCTTCCTGTAATTATACAGGTAAATACTGTAAGAATTTTAACCCAGGTGAGTGTTAGGACCTGCTACGGTCATGCCTTGTAAGTGGCAGCAGGCTTAAGACGCTTTGGTCAAAGGGTTAAACTAAATTACCCTTTAACAAGAGATATATAGGTATTGCACTGTGTATTTTTGTCACATTAAAAGTAGCTTTGGGCATTTTTGTTTTTTGTTGCTAACATAGCTCAACCATGCACATATTATATCGTAATTTTTGAGTGGGATACCTCAAGTTTTTTTATGCCAATTTATAATTTTTTACATTCAATAATAAATGATGGTACTTTTTTTGTTTTGTTTGTTTTTTAGTGACATTTTTCAATGTCACAGAGATCAAACTGAACCTTTTTGAAGAAGCAGCACCTATCGTGGAACGCTTATTTGATAAATATTGTGCTCTTTACATTTATAAAAATATTTTTTCACACAGGACAATAAGTACAATGTATTGTTCTTTGATAAATAGTATTTCCTTGTTGTAAACATTTAATTACACTATTAGCATACACTTTTATCCATGAGTAACCGATTTATTCAATTTATTACTATTTTAGTTTTTGAGCACATTTAGTTTAGCAGTTACATTTGTGGTTTTAGTATGTGTTCTATAGTAGTAGAAGCCTTTTCATAGTGGGGACAGACTAATACTGTATGGCAAAAGATATGGAGCACATATTAATAGAGGGTACACATTCATGTAGCATTTATTATAATAAATTACTACATCATTAGATTAGTACATCAGTATGCAAATCATTAGTCAACTTTTTTTTAAGTCCCTTGCTTTGGTAAATGCTGGACAACATACTAAAGTTTTGACTTCTGGCTGGTGTAGGGTTAAAGTTTCCACCAGCAGGTAGCCATACCAGTAACTCAGATTTGTAACTGAAGGACAAATCAGAGGGAAACGTGCCTTAAGTCACATACCCTGGTGGTACAGAACTCAATTATGTATACAGGCAGCACATATACTATATACATATTCCAGTTTTAATACATAAGATTTTCACGTTCTGTTTGTTATATGGTAATAAGGCTATTTACTGTGTTCCTTAGATCATACTTAGCAGCCATCTGACATTGCTAGGGACCACATAGTATCCACACACACTTTTAGTCGTGCTACAAACTCTCACATTTCCACACCCACCCACACCATTTATATCCCTCTCACTCCACACACACCTTGTGTAGAGCACTGTTTATACTGTGGGCTCTCCATTCATTTTTATTCACACTGATACACATACACACTCTTTCTTCACTTGCTTTCAGTTACCCTTTGACACCTCTAGCCATAAAACACATCCACACCGGGGGAAGGACAAGCACAGATAACATTCCAAGAGACACTGTTTTTAAGTTATCCTTGCTTCATTCATTGTAACATCGCCGGAAGAAGAGATCAGTGTATCTCGAAAGCTCGCACAAATAAAAGCATTTCGTTAGCCACAGAACGGTATCATCTATTTATTTTTTGATTATATATATATATATATATATATATATATATATATATATATATATATATATGCAAGCTTCTCCATTTTGGTTTTATTTTTGTTAAATAAGTCATGACACGGTGTAATATGTCATGTGTTGTTGTTCATCTGAGGTTGTATTTACCTAATTTGTAGACCTGCTAAGGAACAGATGATTGTTATTATGTCCTGATATGCAAAACCATAGAATTCAAAGAGGGTGTACTTTCTTTTCACACAACTGATTATGTACTGTACCTATTTGCTATTTTCTATTTGCTTTCTGTTTTTATCCTATTTAATTAATGGGATAAGTTTGGCTCCTTTGCCCTTCTAACTCAAAAAGACACTTGTACATGCACATTTAATACAGAAGTTACTTAGTGATTGCAGTAAGAACTATCACAATATATAATTCCTTAATGTTATTAGGTGACCTAGTGATCTCTCTTCTTTTCACAAAGTTACTCTATAAAAAACATAAATATTTAACAGTTTTTTTATTAAAAGAATTAGAGACATACAGTAATATTGTATGATATAATCTCTCTTCTTGGTTTTAGTGGTAGAGCTCTCTTTCCCCTTGACTTTTCATTATCCACATTGTGCGCCCAAGTCTTGTATAGCTTGTATGAAAACGTTGCTAAAAAATCAGCTGGACACATAAATGTACCTCCCTTTTGCTGTGCTGTAACAATTTATTTATTTGAATATTCGAAAATGTAATGACAAGAGAATGTCTTGCAATGATTCCCCCAGGGAAAGAACAGTTCTGACTTTCCATGCAGGGCTCTATTCAGGCTTTGTAATCTCAGGAGTGCTGTGGGCCATGGGTTCTAAATGGTGGCATTTGAAGTGTTGTGAATATTCCTGGGTCATTGCAGAGGTGTCATGGGGACATACTGGTCAAATAGCAGTAGACTGCAGTCACACTGGTTTTCTCCAAAGTTGGTAGTCCCATTTCTGTCTTAGCTGTTTTATCTTTTCTTTGCCGCAGAATTGGAGAATAACCTGCATTGAAGTTATTGAAGTTATTCAAAAAGCGAAAAAAAGGGCAAAATCACTTATTTTTGCCAGTGAATGCTATTCACTAAATAGTGATAACCTTATAGAACTTCAAAATCTTGCAATATTTTGTAGCCAGCTAATGGTTTGTGCTAAAAATATTGTAATATGCATATAAGCATTTTATTTATTTGAATCTGCACAGGATTGATACCAGATCCCCAGACCTCTAGGTGGTCCTTGTGGGTGTCTGGGGGTCTCCTGGGGTCCCCACTGGTCCCCGTGGTCCTCTGGGTGGTCCCCACGGGTCTCCGGGGGGTCCCAATGGGTGTCCAAGGGTCCCCACAGTCTCCATGGATCCCTGCAGGTGACTAGAGGGTCCCCGTTGGTCCCAACGGGCCTCTGGGTGGTCCCTGTAGGTTACCACATGTGTCTGGGGGGTCTCTGCAGGCATCTAGGTTGTCCCACGGGTGTCCAGGGGTGGTCCACGTGAGTGTACAGGGATCTATTGGTGGTCCCTATGGGTGTCTGGGGGTCTCCAGGTGTTCCCTGCAGATGTCCAGGGGTCTCTGGGTGGTCCCTGTGGGTGTCCAGAGTTCTCCGATGGACCCCGCAGGTGTCTGGAGATGTCAGGGTTGTCCTCATGGGTGCTTCGGGGGTGCAGGGTGGTCCCCATTGGTCTCCGAGGGTTCCCCATGGGGGTCCCCACAGTTTTCATGGTTTCCGCAGGTGTCCGGGGGGTCCCCGGTGGTCCCTGTAGACCTCTGGGTGTTCCTTGTTTGTGTCAAAGTGTCTTCAGGGGGTCCACACGGCTGCCAGGGGGTCGCCACAGGTTTCCAGGTGTCCCCGTTGGTGTCTTGGAGATCCCTGGGGGTCGGCGTGGGTCTCCCCAGAGGATCTCTAGGTGTCCCCATGGGTGTCTGGGGGTCTCCGGTTTGTCCCCACGGGTGTCCGGGGATCTTTGTGTTTTCCCCATAGGTATCTGCGGGTGTCCGGGTGGTCCCTGCAGCTGGGCACATAAATTACCTTCCTTTTGCTGTGCTGTAACAATTTATTTATTTGAATATTCAAAAATGTAGTGACAAGAGAATGTCTTGCAATGATTCCCCCAGGGAAAGAACAGTTCTGACTTTCCATGCAGGGCTCTTTTCAGGCTTTGTATTCTCAGGAGTGCTGTGGGCCATGGGTTCCCAACGGTGGCATTGAAGTGTTGTGAATATTCCTGGGTCATTGCAGAGGTGTTATGGGGACATACTGGTCAAATAGCAGTAGACTGCAGTCACGCTGGTTTTCTCCAAAGTTGGTAGTCCCATTTCTGTCTTAGCTGTTTATCTTTTCTTTGCCGCAGAATTGGAGATAACCTGCATTGAAGTTTCCACATCATTGTCCCAAGAAGCAACCGTAAAGCTGTCTTCCTTACAAGATTTCTCTGGAGAGGCCTCTGGGAGGATATTAAATTCCAGTTTCTGGTCCAAGGCGTGTGGTAAGGTGATGCACTGCTCAAAATTAGAAGTCAAGGCAATGCTCTGACTGAACAAAAGTTCTGTGCAATCAAAGCTTGTTTCTTCTGGTACAGTAGTATCAGTGCATACTGGCATAGGGCCAGGGTCTTGCCTCTCAATGTCCTTATCCCCTATCAAGGACTTGGTCTTTGGTTTGGCTTGCTTCACCTTCAGTTGTTTATTCTCTTTCCCTGCCTTTATCTCACAGCGTGTTCTCACAGATGTCCTTTTTTGGGTGATTTTAGTAGGCAAAATTGCAGTCTTCATTTTTAGCCACTGTGCAAATGTAACAGCAAGGTTTATGGTAAATGCCGTATAGCTATATTATTAATTACCCTCATAACCTTTTAAACATGTTCAATTTGTATAGTATTAAAGCCTCCTAACATGAAATTGCTTAATTGCTACAGTATGATGTCACTGAGAAATTACACAAAAGTATTCTCATCTTTGGCATACAGTAGGTAACCATGATGTACCTCAGCCCCAAATTAGTCTTTATCCTAATCTAATAAAATTAGTGTCTGTGCTTTTTGTTCATTTCTTTATCATGACTGTCACAAATGACACACCTTTGAGCACATGACTTTTGTATGTGAAGGTTAATATACAAAGATATCTAGCTGACTTACTTATCTTTATGCAGGGTCGATACAATGAGTAATATCTCCCCCTAAAAAGTCATACTACACCTCAATACACTGTCAGCACCAAAAATAGATTCAAGTCTAACCTGCAGAGCTTTTGCTCTTGGTTTACTAGGAAAAATATGATTAATACACAAAAACATATTGTAGCAAAATGTTTCTGAAAATGCAGTGCAAAGTTCAATTAGAGCACACAAACTGTACTTATAAAATGTTTTATTTAATATACAAAAAAGTACAGTGCTTAGTTACCGAAAAATAATATTACCACAAACATACAATATATTAATTGCAGACAGTTTCATGAAATAAACAGGATCAAAACTGGAAATCTAAATATTGTATGTCACCACTTAAAAATATCACATCACTCCAGGAGTCATGGAAATTGAAATATGGAAATTCACGTGCCTTGTTGGCATAAAAGACTCTTCTGTGGAATTCTAATTTCACATCCCAAATAAATAATTTTTAACAACATCGGACCAAATTAAACCCACCCTCCTCGGCGTGTCCTATATTCAAATGAATCCCTCTCTAATTACATTTTTACATCAGGCTGGAAAATATTTTTTTTTAGAAAATGCCTCAGAAGATTTTTGGGCCTATGCACTATACAGTGGTAAGTGGTTTAATGTGTATGTGTGATGTGAAGGGAGAGGGGAATTGTGTGTGTGTGACTGCAGGGCGGGGGGATGTTTCTGTGTGTGTGTGATGTGGAGGGAGAGGTGGGGTGTGTGTGTGATGTGCAGGGAGAGGTGGGGTGTGTGTGTGTGCAGGGAGAGGGGGACTGTGTGTGTGATGTGCAGGGAGAGGGGGATGTGTGTGTGTGATGTGCAGGGAGAGGGGGGATGTGTGTGTGATGTGCAGGTAGAGGGGGGATGTGTATTTGTGATGTGCAGGGAGAGGGGAATTGTGTGTGTGTGACTGCAGGGAGGTGGGTGTTTCTGTGTGTGTGTGATGTGGAGGAAGAGGGGGATGTGTGTGTGATGTGCAGGGAGAGGGGGTGTGTGTGATGTGCAGGGAGAGGGGGGGGGGTGTGTGATGTGCAGGGAGAGGGGGGATGTGTGTGTGATGTGCAGGGAGAGAGGGTATGTGTGATGTGCAGGGAGAGGGGAATTGTGTCTGTGTGACTGCAGGGAGGGGGAATGTTTCTGTGTGTGTGTGATGTGGAGGAAGAGGGGGGATGTGTGTGTGATGTGGAGGGAGAGGGGGGATATGTGTGTTATGTGCAGGGAGAGGGGGATGTGTGTGTGATGTGCAGGGAGAGGGGGATGTGTGTGTGATGTGCAGGGAGAGGGGGTATGTGTGATGTGCAGGGAGAGGGGAATTGTGTCTGTGTGACTGCAGGGAGGGTGGATGTTTCTGTGTGTGTGTGATGTGGAGGGAGAGGGGGGATGTGTGTGTGATGTACAGGGAGAGTGGGGGTGTGTGTGATGTGCAGGGAGAGGGGGATGTGTGTGTGGTGTGCAGGGAGAGGGGGGATGTGTGTGTGATGTGCAGGGAGAGGGGGGATGTGTGTGTGTGTGTGATGTGCAGGTAGAGGGGGGATGTGTGTATGTGATGTGCAGGGAGTGGGGGGATGTGTGTGTGTGATGTGCAGGGAGAGGGGGGATGTGTGTGTGTGATGTGCTGGGAGTGGGGGGGATGTGTGTGTGTGTGTGTGATGTATTGTATGTCTTTATTTATATAGCGCCATAAATTTACATAGCGCTTCACAGTAGTTATACAAATCATATAAATAACAAATAATATAAATAACAGATCATGGGAATAAGTGCTTCAGACATACTGCTGCGGCCAAGTTTATTCGAGCATTTGCCCGTTCTTGGCCGCAGCAGTAGCCTGGCGCGCGCCCGAGAGTGACGGGCGCGCGCCGAAGCAGCGGAAGAGCGCCCTCCGATCGGGGCGCTCTCCCTACCGCTGCCGGGTCCGCCGGGTCCCCCGGAACCCCCTGCCACTGTCCCGCGATCGCGGGACACCAGGGCTCCCTCGGGGAGCCCCTGGACGCGCGTGCAGGGGGCGCACGCTCCCGAAGACGCGTGACCGCGCGTCTATGACGCGTGACCGCGCGTCTATGACGCGCGGCACGCCGAGGGGCGGCCACTAGCAAGCCGGGAAATCTCCCGGCTTGCGGATCTGGCCGCAGAGTAATAAAGCGTGTCGGTAGTGTAGCACCAAACTGCATGTTTGCTATTCACTAAACAGTGATAACAGTGCAGTATTGCGCTCTAATGGCCTTTTAACGACCTTTAACAGCCTGAGGAAAAAAAGTTATTCAAAAAGCGAAAAAAAGGGCAAAATCACCTATTTTTGCCAGTAAATGCTATTCACTAAATAGTGATAAGCTTATAGAACTTCAAAATCTTGCAATATTTTGTAGCCAGCTAAAGGTTGGTGCTATAAATATTGCAATATGCATTAACGCATTTGATTTATTTGAATCTGCACAGGATTGATACCAGATCCGCAGACTTCTAGGTGGTCTTTGTGGGTGTCTGGGGGTTTCCTGGGGTCCCCACGGTCCCCGTGGGCATCTAGGTGGTCCCCACGGTTCTCCGGGGGGTCCCAATGGGTGTCCAGGGGTCCCCACAGTCTCCATGGATCCCTGCAGGTGTCCGGAGGGTCCCAGTTGGTCCCAACGGGCCTCTGGGTGGTCCCTGTAGGTTACCACATGTGTCTGGGGGGTCTCTGCAGGCATCTTGGTGGTCCCACGGGTGTCCAGGGGTCCAGGGGTGGTCCACGCGAGTGTATAGGGATCTATTGGTGGTCCCTGTGGGTGTCCCGGGGTCTCCAGGTGTTCCCCACAGATGTCTAGGGGTCTCTGGGTGGTCCTTGTGGGTGTCCAGAGTTCTCCGGTGGACCCCGCAGGTGTCTGGGGATGTCAGGGTGGTCCCCCCTGGTGTATAAGTGTTCGCTGTGGGTGCCCAGGGATCTCTGTGTTGTCCCTGCAGGTGTCCAACTATCCCTGCAGGCCTCTGTGTGGTCTTTGTGGGTGTCCAGGGTATCCCTGTGGAAGTCCAAGGGTTTTCCCATAGATGTCTGGGGATCTTTGGGTGGTCCCCATGGTTGCTTGGGGGGGTGCAGGTTGGTCCCCATTGGTCTCCGACAGTTCACCATGGGATACCCCACAGTTTTCAGGGTTCCCGCAGGTGTCCGGGGGGTCCACGATGGTCCCTGTGGACCTCTGGGTGTTCCTTGTTTGTGTCAAGGTGTCTTCGGGGGGTCCACACGGCTGTCTGGGGATCACCACAGGTTTTCAGGTATCCCCATTGGTGTCTGGGAGATACCCGGGGGTCAGCGTGGGTCTCCCCACAGGATCTCTGGGTGTCCCCATGGATGTCTGGGGGTCTCCGGTTTGTCCCCACGGGTGTCCGGGGATCTTTGTGTTTTCCCCATAGGTATCTGCGGGTGTCCGGGTGGTCCCTGCAGTTATTTAAGGATCTCCAGGTGGTCCCCGCATGTTTCTTGGGATCTCCGCATGGTCACTGCAGGTGTCCGGCGGTCCCTGTGGGCATCTGGGTGGTCCCCCACGGGTGTTTAGGGATCTCCGGGTGGTCCCCATGGGTGTCTGGGGGGCTCCGAGTGGTCCCTGTGGGTATCTGGGGGTCTCTGCGAGTCCCCACCAGTCTCTGGGGATCCCTGCCGGCCTCTGGTATCGATCTTGTGCAGAAAATATTTTGCAGCCGCTAAGGTAATGAAACGGTTAAAAAGAAGGCAATGCATAGTTGTTGGTACAGGGGGTGGGTGAAGCTTGTAGTTGCCCCAGGATTGGTGTTCAGGCCTTGTGGGATGGTGGCAGTAGAAGTTAACCCTTCATTACCTTAGTGGTTACAACCACCAAGGTAATGAGGGGGTAACCCCTCGTGTTACCTTCCAGCAAGGCCTAAACACCCTTCCGTGGCAACTACCCCCTGTAACAACAGGAATGGGTAAAAGTGCTATTAACCAAAGCTGGCTAATAGCACTTTTACCCATTCAAAAAATAAAATTTAAATACAGTGAAATACATTAAAAAATAAATACACCCCCCTCCTCTCCAACCCCAACACATACAGTACATTAATGAGCAAAATTACTATTATCCAGATATGGATAATGGTGCATTGCACCATTTAAATTAAAACATAACCCAGCCAGCATGAAGTAAATAAAATTTGCATTTACCTCTGCCAGGATGAAGGCAGCCCTCGTCCTCATCCCCGTCCTTGTCCTACGTTGGCAGCAGCTTAACAATACAAAATACAATCTTCTTGCCACTAACCCCTTAATTGCCTTAGCAATTAATAACCAATAGAGTAATTAAGGGGTTAACCCTCCTCCCCTGCTACACACCCAGGAGGCCTAACCACCCTCCCCCGGGCAACTAACCTCACCCACCACCCCTACTACCCATTGATTGGCACAGTGGTAAACATGCCCATATAATATGCCACTATAGCAATAAATGGGCACGCTAAAAAAACGTGCACAAAATAAAACATATTAAATTTAAAAATATATATTCCAAATTCCAAGAAACATGTCATTTATATAGTGTCAACCATGTACACAATGCTTTATAACAATTCAATAGGAGGTAAATAATTTAAATGACAATCAATAGGAATAAGTGCACAGTAAATAAAAACATAAGGCTGAAGAATACTCTGCCCCAAATAGTTTATAATCTAATTGTTACTATATGTTGGGAGATGAGAGGGGCAAAAGTTTCAATGGAATTCGAATCTACTGCAGATTTGTCAGTTTTAAAAGGCAGATTAATTTTTTTTATCATTTAATTTAAAATCTTTTCAGACGGATTCTGAGTCTGAACCGGCAAACGGAATTTGAATCTATCAAATGGAATCCGAATCTGTGAAACAGAGTCAGAATTTAACAAATGGAATTCTAGTCCGTAAAAATATTTTTTTATGAGAGGAGTATATAAATAAGTATTAATGACTGTACAATTAAGACATTCCAGGGATACAGATTTAAGTTGAATCCATCAACTGATTATTTAAAACCCGTGAGCCTAGCAACAGATTTTGAAGAATCCGGATTGATTTACAATCAAGTATTCAGACAGCGGATTTCATGCCACATTTTTGATTTTACTGGGAAAGCCCAGGATAATCTACAGAAAGGATTTAGACAGATTCACCCATCTTTATTTGGGAAGTTTACAGACACATTGGTAGTAAAAAGTGCATTATTATTTAGGAGTCCAGATAGGGAAGGTCAAGTGCATCTGGAGTTCATAGCTGAGGCTTTAAACATTTAATGAACTGTTTCTTTTAATTGTTGGATCATATATATATTTATATATTATTTATTTATTTATAAAATATTTTACCAGGAAGTAATACATTGAGAGTTACCTCTCGTTTTCAAGTATGTCCTGGGCACAGAGTAAAACAAATAATACATGGTTACAAGTACAGTTACATAAATGAACATGGTATACATTGTATACAAAACATTGCGTGCACAGTTAAAGAAAATATATATTATGAGCGTATGAAACAGTTACAGACCAGATTAAAGTGTGAGACAGCCTTAGATTTGAAAGAACTTAAGATGGTGGTGGATATGAGAGTCTCTGGTAGGTTGTTCCAGTTTTGGGGTGCACGGAAGGAGAAGGAGGAATGTCCGGATACTTTGTTGAGTCTTGGGACCATGAATAGTCTTTTGGAGTCTGATCTCAGGTGATAGGTGCTGCATGTGGTAGGGGTGAGGAGCTTGTTCAGGTAGCTGGGTAGCTTGCCCTGAAAGTATTTGAGGGTGAGACAGGAAAGGTGAACTTTGCGCCTAGACTCTAGTGATGACCAATCTAGTTCTTTGAGCATTTCGCAGTGATGTGTGTTGTAGTTGCATTGGAGAACAATTGTAGAGGGTGTCAAGTTTGCTAAGGTGGGTTTGAGGAGCCAAGCCATATACTATGTCTCCATAGTCAATAATTGGCATTAGCATCTGCTGTGCAATACGCTTTCTGACCAGGAGACTTATAGGGAGGATTTGTTCCTGTAAAGTACCCCTAGTTTGGCATAGGTCTTGGTTGTCAGGGTATCAATGTGCATCCCGAATGTTAAGTGGGAGTCAAACCATAAGCCCAGGTATTTAAAACTAGTGACAGGTGTTAGGGTGGTGTTAGCGTTGGTTCTAATCAGGAGCTCAGTCACTGGAAGCTTTACAAATTTAGTCTTGGTCCCAAATACCATTGTTACAGTCTTGTCAGTGTTTAAAAACAGTTTGTTTTGGGAAATCCAGTTTTCGAGTCTCAAAAAGTCAGACTGAAGTATGTGTTGAAGGTCAGAGAGGCTATGGCTGTGTGCATATAGGATTGTGTCATCTGCATACATGTGTATTGAGGCTTCCTTACAAGCTGTGGGAAGATCATTAATGAACACTGAGAAGAGTAGGGGCCCCAGAACAGAGCCTTGCGGGACACCACAGGTCATATCCAGGGGGTTGGAGTTAGAGCCTGAGATGGACACATGTTGGGATCTTCCTGATAGGTAGGACTGAAACCAGTTTAAAGCATGTTTCCCTATTCCAGAGCTCTGGAGTTTGTTAAGCAGGATAACATGATCAACTGTGTCAAAAGCCTTTGCAAAATCTAGGAATACTGCACCAGTGAGTTGTCCCTGTTCCATTCCACACTGGATTTCATTGCACACTTATAGCAGGGTAGTTACGGTGGAGTGTTTGGGACGAAACCCAGACTGGAATTGGCTAGGGAAATTTGTCTTGGTGTAGAAATCGCTTAATTGGGAGTGGACACATTTTTCCATAACTTTGGATAGAATTGGGAGAAGTGAGATTGGCCTGTAGTTTGAGACAGTGTTTTTGTCCCCACTTTTGAAGATTGGGACAACTCTGGCAGTTTTCCAGGTCTTAGGGATATGGCCTGCAGACAGGATAGAGTTGACTTATGGACGCGATTGGTTTGGCAATGGCTGGGGCACCAAGTCGTAGGAACCTAGATTGTAGTAAGTCGGGTCCACATTGGCTGCTTAGTTTTAGTTTGAGGAGCGCTTGTGTAATCTCCTCTTCAGATACTGGGCTAAATTGAAAATTGTGGGCAGTGTTGGGAGGGGGTGGGACTGTAGGGATACTCCCAGGATGAGATTCATGTTTGGGGTTTGTGCTGCGTTTTGCTAATAAGTTAGTGGCACACCCCACAAAGTAATCATTGAATGCATTTGCAATGTCAGTGGGGTTTGTCAGAGTAATATCCCCCTTAGTGATATTACTTGGTTGTTGATGGTTAGGAGGCTGGAATATATTGTTGATAACCTTCCAGTGTTTTTGTCCCCACTTTTGAAGATTGGGACAACTCTGGCAGTTTTCCAGGTATTAGGGATATGGCCTGCAGACAGGATAGAATTGACTATGGACGCAATTGGTTTGGCAATGGCTGGGGCACCAAGTCGTAGGAACCTAGATTATAGTAAGTCGGGTCCACATTGGCTGCTTAGTTTTAGTTTGAGGAGTATTGGGGAAGTCGCGTGTGATGTATTGCACTATCTTGGGCACAATGTTGTCTTGGAAGAAAGCTTTATTCATGATTCCTATAGCAAGAAAAGAAAAGTGCTCAAAAAACTGCACAATAGTACAGTACTGTGCATTCGGTAAGGCAACACTAGTCAAGTACAGTGCATTAGGCGACATAATATTTGATAAATTTTACCTTCAAAGATGACAATGCATCCCGGTCCACGCCTAGAGATGGCACCCCACACATGCAGCTTCACAGGGTGTTTTGGCCGCGGCTTCAAAGATAAGCGGCCTTTTTTGTGGAACGCAAATCGTGCAAATCTCTCCAGCGACACAGTAGACTCATCAGTGAAGATGCAATCCTGGAAAGTCTCCCCGCTGTCGATCCATGCCTGGGCCTGGAGCACTCTTTTGATTTTGTTTGCGTCCCGTATCATGGGGTACACTCTGTAATGACAAGGAATAAAAAAAATTTGCGGCACAGTGCAGTACAGTTTGCGAAACAACACTTTTACCTCCTGTACTGTCCAGTACTAACCTCACACGTCCATATTTCCATCCAATGCTGTGTCTCATCTTCTTTATGCTGCTCTCGGATACAGTCAGATTGTGCTTTTCCTGCAGAGTGTTTTTAACCCTTAATGCACTCCTCTCATCATTCTCCTCACTTATTTTGTCCACCAGAACAGTTGTCTCCCTACATTGTAAGAAATTATATTGTTTTATTAATATGCAGCAATATCAAATGTACATAAATGTAATGTTGTAATATACTGTACATTAAATATAAATAGACAAAATATATATACTGTTGTACTATAAATATACAAAATAAATATACGGTTGTAATATAAATATAAATATACAGTACATCCTATTCAGTATATACCGTTGTAAGATTAATTGAAATATACAAAAAATGTATACTGCTGTACTATAAATATAAATAGACAAAATATATATACTGTTGTACTATAAATATAAATATACAAAATAAATATACTGTTGTAATATAAATATTAATATACAGTACATCCTATTCAGTATATATCGTTGTAAGATTAATTGAAATATACAAAAAATGTATACTGCTATACTATAAATATAAATAGACAAACTACTGTACAGTATGTTGTAATATAAATCAACAGAAATAACAACAGTGTTACAGTAGATACAGAACTGTACTGTAGATGTACAGTACAGTTTTCTATATTTTTTTTTAATTAAGTTTTATAAATATACTTACACGTTTGTTACCCTTGGTGCCTTTTTCCGGTCTCTGTTTTTTCCTTGTGCATGATAGCTCACGGTGGTTAATGGCACAACGAGGTCAGAAGTAGCTAACTAGCGTTGGATAGCAGCAATTCGGTGTCCGCTCCTGTACATCTCCTTAATTCGCATGCTGAGATTCATTGAAATCTTTTTAACAGGCATTGCTGCGAGTAGAAAGAAATACAAACACAAGAATGTATATTCGATGTTTAGTCGATGTGTATTCTATGTGCAGTAAATACACAAAATGGATGGTGTATTTATACGGTAATAACTCAAACGCCCACTTTCAACACCTGTACCTGGCCACCATGCATAAAAGGTCACACACTTTGCAGAGGCCACCACTCCAGGATCTTTATCTGAACTTGCCCTTGTCCAGATACTGTACTGCATTGTGCCACCTGCTTCCATGGAGCATCCCCGGTTCTATGGACGCAAGAACCCACTCACCTCTGCCATGCCTGTCATGCTGAAAAAGCGAAAGGCGGTTGCCGTTTCCATGCCAAGGAAAAAGTGAAAGGCTAAGGCCAATAAAGAAAGCCTTCTGCTGACCCCAAAGGTTAAGGGTTTTCTTAGACGTAAGCCTCATTATGTGAAGAAGATATATGGTGATGTACTCTCGACACAAAACGAATGGCAGCCAACCCATCGAATCCGCAGACCACTTCTTCCCATATGCTTCGACGACTCTGCTTTAGCTGTCCCGGAAATCTTCATCCCGTCTTCTCCACCCCCATCTTCTCCGGTTCCATCTGACGACGTTGCTGCCTCTGAAATCCACGGGTCACTTTCTCCTTTGCTCTTAGACGACTCTGCTTCTCGCCTGGAAATCCAAAGGTCACCTTCTCCATTCCTCTTTTACACTACCGCTTCTCCTCTACTGGGTATCCACAGGTCACTTCCTCCACTCTCCATCGATGCCGCTTCTGTACATGGAACCCCCATCTCATCGTCCGTTGCACCCATCCCCCCAGATGTCCAGACGCCATGCACAAGAAGCAGCTTGTTGGACCGGATGCTGAATGGGATAAGTGTGGATCTCCCCGGGAATTCTATTGTGCTGGCAAAGATAGATCTGCTTCTGGAGACAATGTTAAATGTGGAGCAACGGATGCTACAAATGGAGCAACGGATGGATCAACGGATGAAGAAGATAGAGGCTGACATTGCGGGCATACATTATTTGCTCGGTGCTAATGCGCCTGTTTCCCCGACGCCAGAGCAGGAGGGTGACATGGATGTGATGAATGGGACCTTCGACCCCCTTCTATCATCAAGCGCCCCCCTCCACCACAAGATGTAGTGTACATGTATGCCGTTGAGGAGGACATGACAACCCCGTCAAGACCACGCCAGGAGACAACACGGCGACCAAGACCGGAGGAAAGCTTCCTCCCAGACATCCTACCATCGCCTGTCGCCACAAGCACACCCTCTCCCAAAAGACCTACACCCGCTCGCATCGAAACAGTGCCCGACATCACCCTGCGCGATCTGACAGCGGCGCTTAGGGAGAAGTATAGGGTGATGAGTGCTGGTGTACCCCACAAGTATGCCTTGATCATTTTTAAGCACCATGTTCCCTACACGTTGTACTGCGAGTGGGTGTTCAAAGTGAACTACGATGGGAATCGCGTAAAAAAGGCCCTTCCTGCCAATTTAAGGAAAAACATTGTGGAAGAATTGCGGCGCTTTTATACAGTTACAGATCCTGTAATGAAAGGCGTTAGAGACTGCATTAATGGCGTTTTGCGCCATGCAAGGAATCGGCCATGGATGGACAATGTGGAGGACTGTCAGTGAGACCATACTGTTGTGCTGAACTGTATTTTCACAGGACATGCACAACTCCAGTCCCTGAGGGCCGCAAACAGGCACGGTTTTCAATGTGCCCTGAAAACCTGCCCTGTTTGCTGCCCTCTAGGACTGAACTGGTGCAGGTCTGACTGACAGTGTTGTGCACCATCCCACTGTACTGTACTGTATACAGTACTGGGTTTCTTTAATAAAGGAGATGTTAATTAAAATGCTTCAACATTGTACAGTATTTGTAATTAAATGTTTTTGTACTGACTCCACCAATAAAAGAACATGTTGAATTGTCTCACATTGTTTCCATTTGCTCCTTTGCCAGTGTAACAAATGTAGAGGCTTGCTGCACTGTTTTTTAACTGCCTGGTCACACAATTGGCGTAGGAACAACGGCAATTGGCGTGGGAACTAGGTCAATTGGCGTGGGAACTTCTGTTCTAGGGCACCTAGAAATAAAATTCATTTTGCCCCTAGATGTTAGGAACCCCCTCACTTGACCCCAACAGGGTCCGAGCAGTAATGGCGGCGAGAAAGGGTCACGCCGGCGAGGAGGGTCCTACCATTGAGCGCAATGGCGGAGAAAGCTTTGAACCGGCTAAGTCAGAATGAGCAGAAACCTGGAACCCACAACTCCGGTTCTGTTCGACCTGGAGGGCTCAGATTCGGTGACCATGTAGTCCTAGTTGCGGCAGGATTGCATGGCAAATTGCGACCATCTCGTGGTAACAGAATGGAGTCAGGGTGATGTTAAAGTTCAGGTTTCTGCCATTGACTTGCATGGCAGAAAAAAAGCTACTTTGGTAATGTGCTTTTAAACTGTCTTTTGGTACCACCGGTTCCGGGGGTCGTGCAAGGCTGATATTTTGCCACTATGGCAAGGGTCCTCCCGCATGAGGACAAGGTAAATTACAACTCGCTCAGACCCACAGAAGGGGTTATGTTACATTATACTTACTGTATATACAGGATTTATATATTTTTATTTTAAAGATATTAAAGAATGTACTGTATTGTATTAAAAACATGTGACTGTAAACCATAGTGACTGACAAATATTTTCACACCCTGATGAAATACTGTACTGTATCAGTGTACTCTCAATTCTCACAGTGCTGTGCACATCAGATTTACATTTCAAATTCGAGAGGGGTTTTTCCAAAGCATTACCGTTCAAACAACAGGCCTCTAAGGGTTGGGGGAGGGGGGTGGTGTGATTAGACGCAGGCGTGCTGAGTGTTTGTAGCTCGGCTATGGGCGGATTAAGAACACAATGGCAATATGCAGAAGATCAACGACCCAGTGGAGAGAGGGGAATGGTAGGCTAGGTTGACTCAGCCGATTGACGCTTGGCTAGGGAGGGATTAAAAACTCTGGAGGTGTATGGCTGAAATAGTTAACAGCACTGTAATTTCAAAAGGCAGTTCATCATAATAATTTGATGAATAAACCCCCAAAGACAACCCCCAAATATAGTACATAAAAAGCAAGTCACTTTAACTCCCTGTGCCCCATGCACCAAAAATGTTTTGTGGCAGAAGAATTTAATAAAGGCTGCAGAATGTATTATTGTGTGTTGATGGTTAGCATTGCTGTGCACTTTAAATGTTTCAACATTGTAAATAAATGTTTTTGTACTGACTCCACCAATAAAAGAACATGTTGAATTGCCTCACATTGTTTCCATTTGCTCCTTTGCCAGTGTAACAAATGTAGAGGCTTGCTGCACTGTTTTTTTACTGCCTGGTCGCGCAATTGGCGTAGGAACTACGACAATTGGCGTGGGAACTAGGTCAATTGGCGTGGGAACTTCTGTTCTAGGGCACCTAGAAATAAAATTCATTTTGCCCCTTGATGTTAGGAACCCCCTCACTTGACCCCAACAGGGTCCGAGCATTAATGGCGGCGAGAAAGGGTCACGCCGGCGAGGAGGGTCCTACCATTGAGCGCAATGGCGGAGAAAGCTTTGAACCGGCTAAGTCAGAATGAGCAGAAACCTGGAACCCACAACTCCGGTTCGGTTCGAGCTAGAGGGCTCAGATTCGGTGACCATGTAGTCCTAGTTGCGGCAGGATTGCATGGAAAATTGCGAACCTCTCGAGGCAACAGAACGGAGTCAGGGTGATGTTAAAGTTTAGGTTTCTGCCATTGACTTGCATGGCAGAAAAAAAGCCACTTTGGTAATGTGCTTTTAAACTGTCTTTTGGTACCTCCGGTTCCGGGGGTCGTGCAAGGCTGATATTTTGCCACTATGGCAAGGGTCCTCCCGCATGAGGACCAGGTAAATTTCAACCCGCTCAGACCCACAGAACAGGTTATTTTACATTATATTCGCGCAATTGGCGTGGGAACTACTTAGGGCCATGGTCAAGTTCACGGGCAATTGGTGTGGGAACTTCTGTTCTAGGGCACCTAGGAATAAAATTATTTTTGCCCATAGATGTTAGGCACTGTATACCACTGTACAGTATACTGTGGAAGACACATAATGAAACGATACTGAATATGTAGAATAAATGCATAGTTTTATTTATTCGGGTTTATTACACAGTATACTGTACGGCCAGAAAACATCAGCATACAGTACAATATTATCCATCGAAATCCCCCCATTAGCCGTTTTCTCTTCTGAGAAAAAAAAAGAAAAGTTTTAATGTACAGTAATGGTCAGCCCCCTAAAGAAGTACCCAGCCAGCCCCACCAAAATAATACGGCAACAAGACAGTACTCACCATTGAATTTTCCATTCAGCTTGCGCTGGTGCCGGTCCACTGCCAGTCCAGCTTCCTTCATCATCCACGTCGATAGTTGGCAGCGGGACTAGTCCACCTGTAGTCAGCAGGTGAGGCTGGAAATCGCTTAGGTACATGCAAGCTTCATCAAAACTGCACGCCAAATCCAGCTCAGCCTCAATCTCAGGCTCAGGGTTGTCACTGACAGTGGGACCGTCATTGGAAGCCGGTGCTGGTGCTGGTGCATTGCTTGGCAGCGACTGTCGCTTCTTAGTTGGTTTTAACACGACCCTTTGCCTTTTGCCACCTCCATGATCATAGATACGGGAAAAACCCGGTGATACACACCAATACCCGCCAACAAATTGGGGCTCAATATGGTGAAAACAGGGGTCACTACATAACCTTTTCCTTACTGCACGCTTCCACGTATGAGGAGTTGGCAAAAATTTGTAAAAGTCATAGTTTTCGATAAAATACTGATAAATTTGAGCAACTGTTGCCATCTTATCCTCTGTTGCATTAATCGCGGCCCATATCAAATACGCGTAGCTTCTGTCAGGTTTTTGTAAAGCAGGCTGCACTTGAACACTCATGGTGGGTCTGTGCAGAATAGTGTAACACAAACTGAAACTGGTCTTTGTCTTTCTTTAATATGAAAACCCTAAATTGATACATTTTGGCAACTCTTCCTTCAGTCTCAAGGCCAAGGCCAAGTTACAATGGCACACTGTGGAACAGTATCTTTTTTAAACGAAACACCTGCAAGCTGACACATTACTGATTTGGCGCATTACAATTCATGAATTTCTGCCATCTGGCGGACACGCGAAGCATTGCAGCCTATTTAAATCCGAACCATTATCAATAAACCCATCAACTGCGCGTCAGCCGGGTCATGACCCTGGCTGGGACGGCAAAAGGAGCACGGCATGCTCCAGGTGAACAGGTGGCATTCCAGGACCAAGCCAGGTAAAAGCCGGTGATTTGTAAGAATAAAAGCTGCCGCAACAGTAGTAGTAGGCGCTAGTGTGCTAGTGTGTCTTCAAAATCTAAATGTAATGTAACCGATCCCTTACTCCCGTTCATTTCATATGATACGATATGATATAATGGTATTTAAATGGAACCCACCCCTTTTCCTCTAAAATCTTCAGATAACTAAAAATTATTTTAAAATATGAAATAATTTTAATTAGATGATAGTAAATGACTTTATGAAAAACACAATAATACAAATGTATTTGTTCTTCTTTATTTGCTCTTCTTCCAAATGTACAATCTTTTTCAATCAGCATCTTCTTCGATCTGGCTCTCAGACAGTTTCATCTGTAAAGAGAGAATGTTATATATTAATAATCAAGAAGAAATACAGTCGTTTAGTACACAAATTACCATACATGTGTGATAAAGAACGCGTGTGTTACTATTGTTATCATTAAATTTCTGCACATATCTATTGGACCTAGTTGAAATGCATATGTTTGTCATTGAATTTTTGTGCACGCATATTTCTGGATAACCTGGTTGAAACGTATATGTTGCCTTTTCTAGTAGGTTTGACATCTAACTCATTGAGCCAAATGATTTGGCCAGTTTGCTATTCAGAAATAGCTTGCCAAACTTGTTCGGGAAGTGCATTTTCCCGAGCGGCCTCGTTCCTGCTCAAACATACTGAGCGGGAGCTGAAAAAAGCAAAATAGCGCCACATTGATAAGATCACGCTATTCTAGTAGCTCCGATAATCTCATCAGGGGTCTGAAATACCGAGTTTATAACAGATAAGGTGACCCAAGGGTGGCGAGATGGTATTTGAGAGTAGGATGTGAAAATTAAAATGTACTTTTCATGCATCGGATTGATATACCATGTGGTACACCCCCAAACCGATTGGTTGAAGTACCATGTGGTGGCAGCCATTTTTTGGTTTGGTGGCAGCCATTTTTAAAAAAAGGATGTGACATCATCCCTTTAAGATGATGTCATATCCTTTTTAAAAAAATGAAAGATTTCACATGGTACTTAAACCAATCGGATTGGGGATGTACCATGTGATGCCTCACATGGTATATCTCACAATCTGATTGGTTCCAGTACCATGTGATGGCAGCGATTTTGTTTTAAGGATGTGATGTACCTCTCTAAAAGATGACATCACATCATTAAAAAAAAAAAGAACCCTGTCATATCGTACAGCATGCATCGGATTGAGGCTGTACCACCTGACACTCAAAAGTGACATCACAGGCCTTATATAAGGCTTGTCCCGTCTAATTTGACCTTTAGAAGCAGATGAGACAACATCCGCCTATTGGATTACAATGTACAGATGAAGATAAAGAAGAAAGAAGAAGGATTTACCAGAAGTTGAGGAGCATTGCTTCGAGGATGAAGAGGTTGCTGCTGGACTTGGAATCGGATGGTTAAGACATCAATAGAAAAACATTGATTGTATTTTTTTCATTGCATATTTTTATTTGAGACTGCCCATTGACTACCAATGTGTTTATATATGCTTCTTTAGGGATATAGATAAATACAGTGACAAACAATGTATTTTTTTGCAAATCCTTTTTTAAATTTTATTGTTATGTATTTTTTGTGTTTTTTTTATCGTGTATTTTTTTTTTTTTTAATTCTGTATTTTTGGTACTTGTTTTTCTTTAATGTGCATTTAGGATGCTTGGTTTGTTTTTGTGTTTTTTTTGGTCATTAGTTTGTTTAATAGTGATTTTTGTTGCTTGTTTGTTTAATTGTGTATTTTGGTGATTGTTTTTTTTAAGTGCTTTGTGTTTTTGGTTCATGGTTTATTTTGTTGTTGTGTATTCTTGGTCATTGTTTTTTTAATTGCTGTGTATTTTTGGTGCTGGTTTTATTAATTGATGTGTCTTTTTGGAGCTGGTTTTATTTTTAGGTTGTCCATTGTATGCCATAGTGGCAACTTATGCCCATATTATGTGGCATGATGTACCACTGTGCCAATAAATGGGTTGAGGGTGGGGTAGTTTTCCTGGGGAGGGTGGTTAGGCCTCCCACATTGGTAGTGGGAGAGGGGGGGTAACCCCTTATTTACTATAGTGGTAACTAACCGATAAGGTGATTAAGGGATTAGTGGGCATTAGTTTGTTTTTGCTTGTACTGTTGCTGCCCATGGAGGAAATGGACTCAGAGGACAGTGATGAGGACGGCATTCATCCTGGCAGGTGTAAGTAGAACTTTTGTTTACTTTATGCTGGCTGGATAATGTTTTATTTTTAATGGGCAAATACGCAATAACAGTAGTTTTGCCCATTATTGTACTGTATGTGTTGAGGGGGGTTGAATGGGGTAGAGTATGTGGGTAGTGGGTTGTTGTAATTTAATGTTTCTTGCAGGTAGAGGGATTGGGTGAAGGGCGTAGTTGCTCCAAGAGTGGTTAGGCTTCTTCGTGGGTAACAGGAGTGGTTAACCCCTTCATTACCATAGTGGTTCCCATTGGTATCCTTATTGGTATTGACATTTTCCTACTGTACCTCACGATTTGAGATGGTTTCAGATTGTTTATGAATACCGTGATAACACAAATGACAAATCGTTTGGTGGGAACATGCCAAACTGTTTGAGATAGCAGCGAAGTTATCAAAGCTACTAGAATGAGGCCCATTGAGTGTCATAGAATGTTGGGGTATTGGAAAAAAAAAACATAACATTACCTGACAGTATCTCTGCATGTGTTTCCTGCCAAACAGGATTAACACAGCGGGGGCTTCCTGATTCTGAATGGGACTCCCGCTGTGGGAATCCTACCGGATTGCATCAGTCTGCAAGAGGTGCCCATTGAGAGTAGAAAGAATTAGTCAGTCTCCCTGCACACCTCTAACAGGAAATCGCGTGGCTTTTATTTTATTTTAATAACACAGTATTGAAGCAGGGGATCTCCGGAGCTGAACAAGATGAATTTCAGCTTCGAGGACCCCTTGCTTCCTGAGTTACAGGCCCTGGTATTTGCTGCCGGTATCTCTGCCATTTTTAAATGTCTCGCATCATGGTCCATGTGACCGGGACATTTAAACAATGCAGAGAGATATATATCATACTGTGCAGCAGTGTTCAAATCAGTACAGTCCGTAATTAATGCATCTATTTCTTTTTTATTATGTTACAGATGAGACAGCCAGGTCATGTTGTAAGAAGAATGTATTATTTTATCAAGTCATATTATCACTCTAATTTACTTTAATAAATATATTTCCAATATTTCATCATTTATAAAGATTGACAGTTTTTGTTATATGAAGTTTTCCTTAGAAAGAGTGTAGGGGATAAGGGGTTGGTTACTTTGCAGCACATTATGCAGACCAGTACAAAATGTACATTACAGTAAAATTAGCCTCAGAATACTTTGCATTACATTTAGATTAAAGACACACTAGCACCACCATCATTCATGTACTGTATTCCTGCAAAGTACTATGGCAGCCGCATAAGCCCATTATGCAGCCATTGATCAGCCGTGGTCATGGGGCCACGAAATGCAAAGAAATTCTGGGCATTTCCACTTGTTTTGCGCGGTCACGGAGACAGTGTCTTGCTACATCTGTAGTATTTTTATGCATCGTCAT
The DNA here is from genome assembly GCF_040206685.1 of Ascaphus truei. Taxonomy (NCBI): domain Eukaryota; kingdom Metazoa; phylum Chordata; class Amphibia; order Anura; family Ascaphidae; genus Ascaphus; species Ascaphus truei. The sequence goes on from NC_134483.1 coordinate 237,859,685, forward strand.
TTTAACATCATCAACTGTATTACAGTCAAGATAAAAGTAAATAACCTAATAATTCAGACACTATTAAACAATTGATGCACAAATTGAAGCATCATCATTTGTGTCACTTGTATGAATTACAAAAATAACAAATGTATTATCTTACCCACATCTCACATATGGGGGATTCACCAAACACTTGGGTGTTAACTGCCATTCAAGTCAATTATTGCCAGATTTGGGTGCAATGCATGTATCAATGTTTAAAGAATTACAGTCATAATATAAATTCTCTTTGTGAGTTTTATTTTCTGGGTATGTATTTTTTTGGCAGTTCTGTGAATTAAAAAAGTGTTTTGTTTTTTTTTGTTTCAGGATTTATTTCTTGTTTTCTGTTTCTTATTTTTCACTTTGTGTTTGTGATTTTGTATGAATAAGACACCTGGCTATTTTAGGTGTCATTCATTGCATGTGGTGATCAGGTAATTATACCTGCATCATTGTCCTTTCTAAACTTGTCATATTTAACTACACATACACAGATTATCTGCAGAGAGCATACTGAAATCCAATTGTATCTGCATTCACATAATCTACATTATAAAGCAAATGGATATTTCTGTGCCTTACAAATCAACTAGTAATGTGTAAATCCTTTTATTCTCTCTCGTAGTGTATTGTGCTGGTTTATTTCTACAGTATGTAGATACTAACAGTATTTACATGTATGTTAATTGAAGTATATACATTACAATTCTGCAGAGGGCAAGTACAGTAGTTTGGGAATATACATTTCAAATAAATAGGGTACATTTTTAAAAATAATTAATAAAACCACAAACATAAAAAACAGATGATTTTATCTGTATACAATTAACTAAAATATTAAATTCCAGTTGATATAATTTGTTCTGCCACCTGTCATGGCTGTTTTAATAATTTATTTGGAAAGTAACGGGAAACAAATGTTTTGCTGTTTTTTAGGGAATGACATGCACTTGGTCTATAGATTTTTTTTTATTGAACTTACTTCCTGAGTGGTACAGATTTATGATTTAAACATACTGAATATGGAGTTGAATTCTTTATACTCCTTGCTTTAATATACTTTTTTTTGTGTCACGCTGCTTGTAATTTTGAATAACTGCTTTTACCTGCTGTGAAGAACAGTTTCCAGTAAGCACTGTGCTTTATTCAAGCCCCATTTGTTGTTATGGAAACGGCACCCCTACTAAACTTTCTCCTGTAGATGTTCAAAATGTTACTAAAAATATTCATGAATAAAAGGTTGATATCAGGATAAAGTAAATTCAAACAATAGCTGACTTTGTATGGCATCCCTATTTAGAGGTCATCTTCTCTGGAAAATATGTCTTATTTTCTAAATTGGTATGTTTTGTAAAAATTTGACTATTTTCTTTTATTAGAGAAAATCATTTAATCAATTTCATGGGGTTCAAATTGTGTTAGATTATAGAGGCCAGTAAGTTGCAATGGTATTTTGTTGATTGTTTTTTAATGGAGTTTGGGAAAAAAATGTTTAGAGCTAGCAGGGAAGTATTTCATAACCTTTTGAGATGGAGGAAAAACATAAAGTCCCATTATTCTAATTTTACAGAGAAATTTAGTCATTGTTCCTATATTTGTTATTATATGTATCTTGAATTGCTACAGTATAATCAACTGTGATACATTTACCAGATCTTTACATTGAAACTGCATTGCATTTCTCTTTGTCATTGTACAGTTGGATTATAAAATAGTCTGGTATTGTCTTGTTATCTCATACAGTATTTCCATCTCTGTATGTGTACATCTTCCGCAAATATAAATGAAAAACATTATATTAATTTGCTCTATTCATATAAATGGGAGGTAAGCTGCTTAAGGGTGACAAAAAGTCACGACTTGAAATACAAAACAAGAAATTAAACAAATAAAAAATAAATTGAAAAGGTGTAATCTGAGGTGGAGTGGAACCCTTAGATTTTCCCTTGTATACAATGTATCTTCTAAATTCTTTAAACAATTTTCGAATTACCTGTTTAAAATAAAATGTGGAGAATTATTATTATTTTTTGTACTTATATTTGATTGAAAATTTCAAGGATGTGACTTAACGGAAAATAGAAAATGAAGGGACACACACACATACTGTACACACACCTCCAGTTAACAAAAAGAAAATGGAAATGTAATATATGAAATAATTAACAATTAACACCTGATAACCAAATATACTGACAATGAAATGACAGTATTTATGCATTTTAGTTTTTATGACCAGGAGAATACTTATATAGACCATTCACATGTTATTGTCACTCACTATTGTCTACTAATCTGGACCTACTTTACTGTATTTTGTGTTAATTCATCTATTACTCCAGGGCTTCAATACTTTATAATAATAATAATAATAAAAAAAAGACATTAACAGTACAGTATGTTTTAGGAAAGATGTTAGTTTGTCACTCAGTAATTCTTTGTATGACCACATTTTTGGAGAAGGTTAAGGGTTTTTTCCAGGATGCTGAAATAGAATATTTGACAGTAGTTGAAATATGAGGGATTCATTAGAGTTTAGAGGGTCTGAAAGTTTAGATGGTTTGGAGAGTATAGTTATGACGGGGTCAAGAGGGATTGTAAGCACCAAGATTTATTCAGTTACTGTAGCTTTTGGATCATAACTCAGTATCCCTATACCTCAGGACAAAGCCACCAGATGTGAATCATATCATCTACTTGAAACAAAACCATACTCAGAGAAGAGTTTTTCTGTTTTTCTACACTCCACATCACAAAGAGAAATAACTGTTAACTTTGAATCCACCAACTTAAAAAAAAAAAAATATATATATATATATATATTTATATATATATATTACAGTATTTAAATAGCTGTGAAGTGTATCATAGTGCCTCATAGCACTGCATCTTTAACGCATCCATATAACTATTTAAATGAGATGTTGCTTTTAGAGTTATTTATTTTTGCTTTTAAAAGACATTATATAATATTATAATTCAAGCAAATGCTATTTGTAGACATGCTTTCATCAGAGCATCAGACAGGCCCTTCTAGGGATGAGACTAGCATTGCAAAGGCTGAGTCAGCAAGATAATATTTCCGGGTGATTCATTTTAAGATGAATAGAAGCTGATGCTTTGCTCATTAGGTAGTTGGACAGTATGGACAACTATTGGGCAGCAATTTGCCACTATTACCACGGCCTCTAATCATGTAATCTGGCTGTGGATTGCCAACAACATTTAAATTGTGAGTGCATAATGTTATATAATACAAACTTCAGCAACTAAAAATAAAGACAAAGGGAAATTTTACTGCAGCACAGCAGTATCCTCCACCAGCCATCCAACAGCTGTCAGATGCTGACAATTTCATAAGCCTCTCATCCAACCGGGCTCTCTGCAAGGTACTGTAGAGTATGGTCCTCAAAACTCAGGAAACACATAGGGCACATGGTGAAGAGAAGTATACATTAACTATCTATAGCCAGGATTCATTAAGCTCAGGTACAGATGATATTGCACCCATTAATGCAATACAATACGCAAACACTTCCACAATATTTATTACGATAAATGGTCAGGGCCACTGTCGCGGTCATCCCCTTACAGCACTGGTGCATCCCTTAGGTGCTAACTTTCCCCGTCACAAAGATGGCCATGGTCTGTGGACACTTTTCCTCAACCAAGATGTAAGAAATATAGGAAATGGCTTCACTCACCCCCACAGCCAAGATGGAAACTGGGATTGCTCTCTGCTTTATCTTTAGCCTGCCCCAACCCTTACCTAGATTTGTACTTTGCCTAGTCTTCCGTCTGCCCTAATCTTGGACAGTGACCTTGACTACGCTTTCTCTGGCTGCCCTGAACTTGGACCGTGACTCCGACTACACTGATGCACCATGCGCTGACCTTGGCTTGGGACCCAGATTATCCCCTTAATTAAGGCTCAGACTCAAGGCCTGTGGGCAGTCCCCATATCCTGCCTTAGCCCTGTTGGTCAGCTTCCTGGTCAGAGATGAGCACTGTCACACAAATTCAGTGGCTCCTATTGAAAATAATTGTAACATGTGCATACTCTTTTCATTACACGTATAGCCATGCATAATAATGGTATACCACTTTCCTCTCTATTGGCAGTAAGTCCTGGTAAGTACAGGTATGCCAGCAGTAGTTATGGAGGTTTTCCCTCACACCATGGTGAGGTGCCGTATGTATGGAGGAGAGTGGCTGTATGCTCTGAGTCCCTGGATAGTGACATCAGGGATGCGCCTGCCTCCTGAAGTATATAAGGCACAACACAGTTAGTTAGGGGTGGTTCCAGCAGCTGTGGGAAGTTGTTGGGAAGTTGTATTTTCCTGCATAAGGGATTGTAGGAACACTTTGTGACCCTAGTGCAGTAACTAGAGGTCCAGGTTGACCAATCGGCCTGTCTAAGCCACTCTGTGCCCAGGGACCTGGCACAGAGAGGATCTCCCTAGGAGAAGAGGGAATCCCACTTCAATTTGGGTGGGCGTACCTGGCAAAGGGACAGCACGGAGAGATGTGCGGCTAGAGCCGGCAGCTGCATGGGGCAGTCTGCTACATCCCAATCTACAATAAAGATGACCTTGTTAACGAAACCCCCACTGTGTGAGTGTGAAATTACTCAACAGTGGCAGTCACCACCAAGAAGGAGTTCCTCACCAGGACCATCTCCCTGCGGAAGCACAGATCCTGATGAGGTGGAGGCGCTGCACATGATGTAAGTTGAACTCGCACCCACTACATCAGCTACCTGTCCTGATGACATCCCCTAATACCATCAAGCGGGAGACTCAGGAGTCCTGTTGCATACAGGTGCACCACCAAACACAAACACGTAATGGGGGTTGGGTGTTAGAGTACCCGGGCCAATGTGAGATTGGGGGGGGGGGAAACCCGTTACAATTGGAGGCGCTGCTGAGATACCTGTCAACAGGACAGTCTTTTGCTAGGCACACTAGGAAACAGGGAGAGTGTATGCTGCCACTTTGTGCTGTGTTGGGATGGAACCGCAGGAGTAACCTGGGAATCTGAGATGAGTTAGTGGGTCTGGAGAGGGGCTATAGTTGTCCGAGTCACCTTGAGGTAGCGCTAGGGGTAGGATTCCTGAAGGGATAGCCTGTTAACTAGGTCAGGACTCCTGGAGAGGGTCTGCACTAGGCTGACCAAGAGAGGTAGACGCCCAAGTACTGCATGGAAGCCCCAGAGTACTCTAGCCCATTCCAGATCACTTACCGAAGGGAGCACAGACTGGGAGGAAGGAGATACAGTAGACACTGAGAGAGTGAGCCTAGACTCAGGTAGTGCAAACACGAGTTAGATCTACGTTAGGTACATAAGGTGGTGCACAAGGCATGTTTATTGTACTGATGTGGTAGCTGCCCCGCAGAGCGGAGCTCCATGTACAATAATCCAGTATACAGTGATCGAGAAACAACCGTCAGAATGGAGGATCTGCAAAGAGCAGAAGGTCCAGGATGCCGGACTGAGGAAGAAGAACAAGCTACAGGAGAGACTCTTGTGTGTTTGTTATGGAATGGCGTGAAAGCCATGGCTGCGCCGTGTTTGTCCTGCCTGTGTTCTCGGGAAAGTACCCTCGAGACTAGTGAGGACGACAGCCTTGCGAGATGGGAGGAATGAAATGGACTTTGTTATACACCAATAAACAAACAGCCAGACCCTACCTCAAATATGAAGAAGGACAGTACTCACCAAGATGGCGGTTCCCGCGTTCCCGGGCTACCGCGTGGGCCAGCTGCAGAAAGTCTTGCAACTTTGCACTTTGCTAATTGTTGGCCAGGATTGGCGGCAACGAGAAAACCCCACCCTGCTGGGGAGTTTGGCGCGAAAGCTGGAGCCGTGCCCTCATGGACTATGACTCACTCTGCACCTGTGCTGGGCCAAACTACAAGTCTGGGAGACATCCCCCTAGTTTCAACCAGGGGGAGTTGTTTGCCGTTCCACCGGATGCCGATGGAGGAAGTAGGGGGAGGGATTGTTCAACCATCCCCTGCCCTTCAGTTGCGAAGAGCCATTGATCGATACAGACCTCTAAGAAGAGTGCCTCCGTTGGTGACCATGGCTGAACATTCCGAGAAAGTGGATCAGAGTCCCTTGATATCTACCCATCCCTATTCGGTTCCAGGAGGCTTCCTGATTATCCGCGTAGAGGGTGTGGAGACAGTGGTCTGTCTCTGCCTGCAGTGCAGACTGCCGGGCGGAGCTGTGGGCAGCGAGGCTCGATGTCCTCATTATGGACTGCAATATATGTGGCCCATGACGACGTTTGTGCCGGTACAAGCTGGGGGAATGAAGGATTCTACCCCGATGTCGGCGGCGGAGCTTCCGGGTGCACTGTGGCGTGAGAGTGCAGGTTCCGCAGATCAGGAATCAGGCCGGGTTCTCAAGGCAGAGAAAACCAGCCATCGGAGAGGTGACCGAAAAGGAGCCCATCAACGGTCCCCTACTGGAATACCCCGCCCGAACTGTAAATTTGAGTCCTCGGACGAGGAGTGTGCCAGGCTGGCAGATGCACAGGACTTGTTGACGGAGTACCATACCAGTGGTATCCCATGGCGAGATGCTATTCCTCGTGGTGTGGAGACACAGAGTCGAGTGTCCCCAGTACCGCGACAACCCGATCGCCGGAGTCCCACTGCCGTGGTGACTAGCGGGTCGGAAGGAGGTCGATCCACCCCGACGCTGCGGAGCAGTAGGCTAGCTCAGTGCTCGCCGCAGATCCAGGGGGTGTAGGTGCAAGAAGAGCGGATCCAGGGTCAGGCTGGACCGCGTAGCAGACGGGCATTGCCGGATGTCCTCGTGGAGGAAGAGGTCTCGATTGGGGACCCAACCCAAGATGGCGTCGAAGTACGTGCATGTACGGAGGAGATTCCGGATGACCAGGGCGGCATCGAGTGGGAGGTGATCGCGCCTCTGCGGTCGAGCAGTGGAAGTCGATCCCCTACTGACAGATGGAGTGGGCGCTCGAGCCGGAGACCGAGAAGCTCAGCTGCCGGAGGAAAGAACGGACTTTGTGGCGGAAGTGAGTCAGGTATTGCTAAGGAGCAGGCCATAACCCTGGCGATACCTACCATCCGTCCCCGTCCCCCAACCCCGTCCATCCCCAAAGTTAGCCCCAAGGCCCTAGTTAAATCCCCTGTCCCTGTCACCTGTTCATTCGGGTCTACCTCTAGCCTGGGGATGTCAGGGGATTCCCGGGGTCCTACCGAGGAACGGACTGGAAGCCTGGACTGGGGAACTTCGGATGATGAATCGGAGGGTGGAGGGAGGATTTCCCGACGAGGGTCGGTGCCCAGTGATTGTGCTAGTGTGTTGGATATCTCGGGTGGACACTGGTCACAGCGTCGGGGAAAGGTTATGCAATCTGAGGGTACTTCAGGGGTATCATCAGGCGGGCCTGAAGAGGAAGAGCCACTAGAATCCAACTCGGAGGAGGTACGGGAAACTAGATGGTGGGCACCACTATATGAGGGGTATGTCACCTGGATAAACCGCACCCGTTTCATTCTAGAAAGGGATGGGGTAGTTGACCATTGGTGGGCTCCCGGGGATTTTGATGATGAGGCATACCTCAAAGATCTGCGAGTAAGGTGGGACCGAATTCAAGGCGTCTTATTACCCCGAAGGGATCTGAAGGGTTAGATGATCCGGTGGAGTCAGATGAGCCCCTGTCATGGGTGTTACCGGGAAAGGCTTGGCAAACTAAATTAACCCGGGCCTGCCGAGCTGAACGGGCCATTACAGCCAAGTATAAACGGTCTCATGGGCTTGAGTACCCATATGTCCCCGAACCTCTGATGAGGGAGATAGAGGACAATCGAGAAAGGTGGCTTCGTAATGATATAGAATATTATATCGTTAATAAGGGAGGAGCCATTAAGGGCGTTCAGGCTGAGCAGAGGGTTTCCCAACTAATGAGGGTTTGGAAAATCAGGCGCAGCATTTACATGCACAAAGCGGTGTACTGTAATGAGCGAGGTCTGCCTCGAGAGTATAGCGTGACAGTCACCGATGCAGCGGGGCGGGAGGTGAAGAAACCAGACCCTAGACACTATTATTAGTCCCCGTCAAAGAGGGGTCTGCCCTTTTCTTTAACGCTCTCTGCTGGTCAGTGAGCGGAACGGTTCTTGCATTATTATGTAACGGTGATAATGTTTAACGCTTTATTTGTGTGTTCTTTTTCAGTGTTTCCTGGAGCAAGGTACACCAAATTTAGGCCCCAGCCGCGACGGTGGGGATTCACCAGGGGGAGTATATAGCCATGCATAATAATGGTATACTACTTTCCTCTCTGTTGGCAGTAAGTCCTGGTAAGTACAGGTATGCCAGCAGCAGTTATGGAGGTTCTCCCTTACACCATGGTGAGGTGCCCTATGTATGGAGGGGAGTGGCTGTATGCTCTGAGTCCCTGGATAGTGACATCAGGGATACGCCTGCCTCCTGAAGTATATAAGGCACAACACAGTTAGTTAGGGGTGGTTCCAGCAGCTGTGGGAAGTTGTTGGGAAGTTGTATTTTCCTGCATAAGGGATTGTAGGAACACTTTGTGATCCTAGTGCAGTAACTAGCGGTCCAGGTTGACCAATCGGCCTGTCTAAGCCACTCTGTGCCCAGGGACCTGGCACACAGAGGATCTCCCAAGGAGAAGAGGGAATCCCACTTCAATTTGGGAGGGCGTACCTGGCAAAGGGACAGCACGGAGAGATGTGCGGCTAGAGCCGGCAGTTGCATGGGGCAGTCTGCTACATCCCAATCTACAATAAAGATGACCTTGTTAACGAAACCCCCACTGTGTGAGTGTGAAATTACTCAACAGTGGCAGTCACCACCAAGAAGGAGTTCCTCACCAGGACCATCTCCCTGCGGAAGCACAGATCCTGATGAGGTGGAGGCGCTGCACATGATTTAAGTTGAACTCACACCCACTACCTCAGCTACCTGTCCTGATGACATCCCCTAATACCATCAAGCGGGAGACGCAGGAGTCCTGTTGCCTACAGGTGCACCACCAAACACAAACACGTAATGGGGGTTGGGTGTTAGAGTACCCGGGCCAATGTGAGATTGGGGGGGGGGGGGAACCCGTTACACACGCAATATATTCAGTGTTATCAAGTGCTTTTTTTTAAGTTATCATAGGTAATGACATATGCTACAACTATAAATCACAGAAAATATGATGACAATACCTTAAACAGGAACTGATGTTTTGTTTATGGGAGTTAATAAATTATTTACTAAGGTAACTTTAAGAGAAACAATGTTTTTTAATTCTATATAATGTACAGTGATATTAAGGCAAATTATATTTATCTGCTTAGCATTGTATACATGTTGAATTTATATACCATATAAATATTTATTAATGTCATAATTTATTAACAATACTAGACTGACACAAAGTCTTGGGGCCTATTCAAGTAGCTTCTATAACCAACTCTTCGAGGAATTTCAGTAGTTATCGCAAAATGTGGCTTGGTAGCTATTCAAAAAGCCTCAATAAGTTGTCCAAATCGTACGGGGAAGACATTTTTTGTGATTTCTCGCTCCTGCTCAAATACATCGAGCGGGAGCTGCAAAAATCCAAATAGCGCCATTTTGATAAATATCGGCTATTCTAGTAGCTCCAATTAGATAATCGGTGCTCTGGAATTTGCGAGTTTATCAAATATCTCATCTCACCAGCCCTATGGTGACGAGATGTGATCTGAGAGTGGGACCTAGAATCCATCCCTACTCTGATTGGCTCTAGTATACCATGTGACAGAGGCTTGGGGGGAAAAAGGATGTGACGTACTACAGCCAATTAGAGTAGGGAAGGAGTTCCCACGCTCTGATTGGCTCTAGTACCATGTGACAAGCTTTCAATTACGTCACATCCTTTTCCCCCCCAATTCTCTGTCACATGGTATACTAGAGCCAATCAGAGTAGGGATGGAGTTCCCACGCTCTGATTGGCTACCATACCATGTGAGGGCGGCCATGTGCCTTTTCATGACATCATCTTAAAGGCAATTGAAGCAAAGCCATTCTGATTGGCTGTGCTTTCATTCCCTTTAAGTGACGTCATCATTTTTTTTTTATCGGCCAAAACACATGGTTTTCACGGCCCAATCATGACCGTGGGAACCATGACGAAAATGTGACGTCATAGGCCTTTAAAAGCCTATGTCGTCTCATTTTGAAGCCAGACGCCGCGGAGGAAGGACCTCCGGGCAAGAAAGAAGACCAGGGCGTGGCCGCAGACGGGGAGAAGACCCCGCCCCGCCCCGCTGGAAGGAGATAGAAGAAAGAAGAATACAGATGAAGATGGATTACAAATAGAAGACCCGTGGATTGATTTGGATTTTTAGTTTAATGTTTATTTTTATGTATGATTTATTATTTTATTATTTTATGGGTTCCCGATCGTGGATTGGTTCATGAGTAAGCTGCGCAACGGGAGTCGGTGGGGGCAAGTAATGGTAAGTGAACTAAAGAAATGTATTTTATTTAACTTGTTAATTTTTTCAAAAGGTTTTTTAACACGTGTTTAAAGTATTTTAAAATTAGATAGATGTATTCCTTGGTATTGTATTGTGTGTTTGAGGGAGGTCAGCGATAGCCTTGGTTTTAAAGGTTGGATTTTGGTTGATACTTATATTTTTTCACAGGCGAAATTGTTCTGCTCCAGGCGTGAATTAGTTAATTGTTTCATTGTTCACGATGGAGTGTGAATTGTTTAGGGATGTAAATAATGATTGCTAATTGATTTTTGTTTACTTGGATGATTCATTTGAGAAATGATGTTGTTTTAAAAGCTTGATATGATGTGTTTTAAATTAATTTGTCTATGCTGCTATGCTTTATTGTGTGTTTAAAGTATTTTAAAATTAGATAGATGTAATCGTTGGTACTATATTGTGTGTTGCCTTGGTTTTAAATGTTGTATTCTGGTCGGTACTGTATTTTTTCACAGGCTAAATTGTTCTGCTCCAGGATTATTAAAGGAAATTGATTTTAATGTCGTGTCTGTATGGAGAAGTGTTTGGTTGTAGGACAGTATAGTTTTGATAACCCTTCTACATTTATTTGTATATTGGTTCATCGTGTGTATATATACTGTGTGTATATATATATATATATATATATATATATATATATATATATATATATATATATATATATATATATATATATGTATATATAGAATCCAATGCACAGCCGGCACACCATATGCAAGTAAATAAGTTTTGGTGCTTATCCCATAAAGCAATAACAGACCATACGATACCGGTTGCAACACGACATCAAGGGACAGCACGCAGGTAAGTAAATCAAAAATGTTCTATATTTGATAGAAGACACAAAAAACGATGTTTTGGTCCCCCAGTGGGACCGCACCACCTTGAGAAAGGTCCCACTGGGGGACCGAAACGTCGGTTTTTGTGTCTTCTATCAGATATAGAACATTTTTGATTTACTTACCTGCGTGCTGTCCCATGATGTCGTGTTGCAACCGGTATCGTATGGTCTAAATATATATATATATATATATATATATATATATATATATATATATATATTGTTGCATGATGAAGCCACTGTACAAATTCATGGGTGAAGGGTGGGTATCGGGCCACTGTGGCTTAACCCCTTAATCACCTTTGCGGTTATTTTCTGATAAGGTGTTTAAGGGGTTAATTGATATCTGAATATAATTGCAATGTATTGGCTTTGTATTTGCTATGTATGTTGTGGGCAAGACAAGGATTTTGCTGGCGACGGACACTTCGTATTGATGAGGTCAGTAGTACTTTATTTATTTTTATATGCTAGTTAATGTTTTTAATAATGGGCAATTAATCTATTATCCATATCTGGATAATAGTTATTTTGCACATTATTTTACTATAGGTGTTGGGGGGGAGGGTGTATGTATTGAATGTATAGGCCAGGTTTATTTTTTTTACATTCAGGGTTGGTTCCGTGGTTCTGCGTGGGACCTCTGGAGACCACCTGCGTGTATCCTCGAGTATCCCAAGGGTATCAGGCTGGTGGTTCCACGGGTGAAACATGCGGGGATGATGATGTGTGGTCCCACTTCTGTGGGGGCACCGCGGACCCGTAGTCTGCGGTGATGACGATGTGTGGTCCCACTTCTGTGGGTGCACCGCTGACCCGTAGGTGCGGGGATGATGATGTGTGGTCCCACTTCTGTGGGGGCACCGCGGACCCGTAGTGAGCACCCGTGAGTTCTCCAGACCCCTGAGGGAACCACCCGAGGCCCCGCAGACACCTGTGGGTCTGACCCGGGGCTCCCAGACATCCGTGGGCCTACCGTGGGGACCCAATTCCGCGGGCCTACCGTGGGCTCCCAGACATCCGCGGGCCTACCGTGGGGGCCATGGTGCTGGCGGGATCCACCAGCAGGCCTCCAGAACCTGTGTAAAAAGGGCTGCTGGTAAACTGTAGATCTGTCCAGGTGCCCCACCAACCCACCGGGGACTCGCGTGGGGCTGCGTTATGAACCCTGTATGTAAAAGGATAAATCTTGTATTTATGGGGGGGCACAGGGGGTGGGTAATGTATTTAATAAATATAATGCTGTTTATTGTGGGTCACTGTACTGTTTTTATTGTGGGTACTGGTGGTGGGGGGGGGGTGTTTCCCCAACGGTATGTGAGTAGGCCTCCCTTGTGGGTACTGGGTGGTTAGGCCTCACGGGGGGGGGGGTTACTGTGGGAGGGTATGTAGGCATCCCGAGTGGTGGGTGAGGGTGGGTTAATCCCTTAATGACTGAAGCGGTTAATAACCGCTATGGTGATTAAGGGGTTAGGGGACATTACTTTGTATGTTTTAATTTTTGTCTCTGTTTTGCAGCAAGCAGAGGAGGGGCGTGGGTAGTGGGTAGTGGGTGTGGGTGTGGTTATTTACACGGATCCCCCTCCCCACATTTACATACAGTACACTGCACTCACAGAAAACACAGGCCAGGCAGATTTAACTGACACAATAGTGGGAGGGGGGCTTACACAGATTTGTCAAAGCAGGGAAGCTTAGCAGACACAATAGGGGGAGGGTTTTTTACATAGATTACAGTGAAGGCAGGGAAGCATCACACACAATAGGGGGAGGGTTTTTTACATACACTGGCGACACACTTTATTCGAGCTTGGCTAGTCCCACGAATTCGGGTATACCCGGGTGTATTGAGGTTTGTGACTGTTTTCTGCCCGAGTGCATTGAGTTATTTTCCAAGCAGGGATTGAAGTATTTTATTCCCGCTGGCTGCAATACTGCACAGTATATATATATATACTGCATTACAATTCATGAATTTATGCCATCTGGTAGACACGCGAAGCATTGCAGCCTATTAAATCCTAATCATTATCATTTAACAGATCAGCCGCCCATCAGCCAGGCATGAACCCAGGCTGGGAAGGCAAATGCAACGGGGCTTGTCAGAGGTGAGGAGTGGCGCATTCCAGGTATCTGCCAGGTACATACCGGGTATTTGCTCGAATAAAGTGTGTCGGTGCAGTAGATTACAGTGAAGGCAGGAGGTTTAAAACACACAATAGGGGGAGGTTTTTTTACATAGATTACAGTGAAGGCAGGCAGGTTTAAAACACACAATAAAAATATGTACGTTATGTATTTATTGTTTATGTATTTTAAATACACAGGGGGTGTACTGTATGTTGTTTATTGCAATGTTTATAGGGGGCAAATAAATGTCCCCAATAAACATGCTATTCTGCCTTCATTGCCTTAGCGGCTATCAGCTAAGGTAATGAAGCAGCATTTCTGTATTTTTAATAATATTGTGCAGGAGCAGGGGGTCCCCTGAGTATTAATTTCTGGCTCAGGGAACCCCCTTCTCACTGTACAATATTATTAAAATACAGAAATGCTGCTTCATTACCATAGCACATAGCCGCTAAGGTAAAGAACGATTCTTTATTGATGTGTGTGTGTTATTTATACTGTACATGTGCAGAGGGTCTCCGGAGCAGAACCGCTGTGGTTTTAGGTCCGGGGACCCCCTGCTCCCCGAGATACAGGCCCCTTTAGGGGGTGCCGGTATCCCTCTGCTTGGTTTACAGGCCGCGGTCACGTGATCGGGACTTTTAAAGGCAGAGGGATACCTGAACCTCATAAAGGGGGCTGTATCTCGGGGAGCAGGGGGTCCCCCGACCTGAAACCAATGCGGTTCAGCTCCGGAGACCCCCTGCACATCTACACTATAAATAAAAATGTATTTCAAATGTATTTATTTATAGTCATTTATTTATTTAGATTTATTTATTTATTTTTTGGCGGCTGCTGTGTGTGAGGTTTTTTTTATTGTGGGTAGTGGGGGTGGGTGAAGGGGGTATTAGCCCCAACGGTGACTGTTTAGGGCTTGCGGGGGGTAGCGGGAGGGCTTAACCCCTTCATGACCGCAGCGGTATTAACTGCTACGGCCTTGAAGGGGTTAAGTGCACCAGCAACCCCCCCGCAAGTCCTAAACTCACACCAAGGGCCAAATACCCCCCTCACCCACCCCCGCTACCCACAATAAAGCGGGCACGGTGAGTTAACCCCTTCATTGCCTTAGCGGCTATACGCTAAGGTAATGAAGCAGCATTTCTGTATTTTTAATAATATTGTGCAGGAGCAGGGGGTCCCTGAGCATTAATTTCTGGCTCAGGGAACCCCCTGCTCACTGTACAATATTATTAAAATACAGAAATGCTGCTTCGTTACCATAGCACATAGCCGCTAAGGTAAAGAACGATTCTTTATTGATGTGTGTGTGTTATTTATACTGTACATGTGCAGAGGGTCTCCGGAGCAGAACCGCTGTGGTTTTAGGTCCGGGGACCCCCTGCTCCCCGAGATACAGGCCCCTTTAGGGGGTGCCGGTATCCCTCTGCTTGGTTTACAGGCCGCGGTCACGTGATCGGGACTTTTAAAGGCAGAGGGATACCTGAACCTCATAAAGGGGGCTGTATCTCGGGGAGCAGGGGGTCCCCCGACCTGAAACCAATGCGGTTCAGCTCCGGAGACCCCCTGCACATCTACACTATAAATAAAAATGTATTTCAAATGTATTTATTTATAGTCATTTATTTATTTAGATTTATTTATTTATTTTTTGGCGGCTGCTGTGTGTGAGGTTTTTTTTATTGTGGGTAGTGGGGGTGGGTGAAGGGGGTATTAGCCCCAACGGTGACTGTTTAGGGCATGCGGGGGGTAGCGGGAGGGCTTAACCCCTTCATGACCGCAGCGGTATTAACTGCTACGGCCTTGAAGGGGTTAAGTGCACCAGCAACCCCCCCGCAAGTCCTAAACTCACACCAAGGGCCAAATACCCCCCTCACCCACCCCCGCTACCCACAATAAAGCGGGCACGGTGAGTTAACCCCTTCATTGCCTTAGCGGCTATACGCTAAGGTAATGAAGCAGCATTTCTGTATTTTTAATAATATTGTGCAGGAGCAGGTGGTCCCTGAGCATTAATTTCTGGCTCAGGGAACCCCCTGCTCACTGTACAATATTATTAAAATACAGAAATGCTGCTTCGTTACCATAGCACATAGCCGCTAAGGTAAGGAATGATTCTTTATTTATATATGTTTTTTTTCACAGTGTAGATGTGCAGAGGGTCTCCAGAGCAGAACCGCTGTGGTTTTAGGTCCGGGGACCCCATGCTCCCCGAGATACATGAACCTTTAGGGGGTGCTGGTATCCCTCTGCTTGGTTTACAGGCCGCGGTCATGTGATCGGGACCTTTACACGCAGAGGGATACCGGCACCTCATAAAGGGGGCTGTATCTCGGGGAGCAGGGAGTTCCCCAACCTGAAACCAATGCGGTTCAGCTCCGGAGACCCCCTGTACATGTACACTATGAAAATAAAAATTTACAGTACTGTATGTTAGGGGTTATAGGGGACGGCTTTAAAGACAACAGCTCGCAAACGCCCCATGCGTTTTTACACGGCATTGCAGTATTGCAGCCAGCGGGAATAAAATGCTTAAATCACAGCCGCGAATTTAACGCTATAACACAAAACCGCACATCACCGGGGTCCTCTGAAATTCGCGGAGTTAGCCAAGTAAGAATAAAGTTGGTCGCCTGTGTATATCTGGCTTTATGTTCTTGCCCCATGTTTCATTACACCTTTATTACATTTAGGTACACTGGCGACACACTTTATTCGAGCTCGGCTAGTCCCACGAATTCGGGTATACCCGGGTGTATTGAGGTTTGTGACTGTTTTCTGCCCGAGTGCATTGCGTTATTTTCCAGGCAGGGATTGAAGCATTTTATTCCCGCTGGCTGCAATACTGCACAGTATATATATATACTGCATTACAATTCATGAATTTATGCCATCTGGTAGACACGCGAAGCATTGCAGCCTATTAAATCCTAATCATTATCATTTAACAGATCATCCGCCCGTCAGCCAGGCATGAACCCAGGCTGGGAAGGCAAACGCAACGGGGCTTGTCAGAGGTGAGGAGCGGCGCATTCCAGGTATCTGCCAGGTACATACTGGGTATTTGCTCGAATAAAGTGTGTCGGTGCAGTATGAATACGAACAAGTGTTTCTGACATGTGCACTGTATATGATATGTCTGTAAGGTATATCTACATTCTATCAGCTATATGCAGACAGTCAGCTTATAACACACTATGTAATTTATTTTACTAGACATCAACCTTGACCAGAGAAGATATGAATCTTCCGTACTCCTTATACAATTTGCTTGTCAATATTTCGAGTCATCATGACTCCTTGTATTTACTCTTCCGATTAGCCATGCTCATCCTTACCTATTGAGAGGCTTGGCCAAATATCTATCTATCATTGGCTGGTTTCACGGCTCCTCCCAGAAATCAGACCTTAAAACGTGGCATCCAGTACTCTTGGTTGTGACTCTTCCCCATTTAGAAGCGTGCCAAGCACGTGAAACATACGTCAGGGTATGGTGACGTCAGACGCATGACGCACACCAGGATAGACGGTTTGTTTGCATGGTGACATGAAGAGAAGGTAGTATAGCGGCAGACACATTGATACACTTTCGATTTCCCCTGCATAGGAGTTTATTTAGGTACCAGGCGGCAATATACAGCTACAGAGACATTTACTTACCAATGGTAGTCTGTATGTACCCGAAATCCTAAACTATATACCAGTTTATTGATACACTCCTGCATATAGCTATTTATGCTGACATAAATCCCTAACAATTTGTTTCTCGGGGTTTATGGAGAAATCTTGATGGGGAAACCTTGATATGTGTCTTTTGCGGCATTATACTGATGGTAATCATAACCTATTGGGTAATCTCAGGTTTTGCAATTTATGATTGATGACACATACAGTGGCGGCCGAGCTGAGTCTTCAGCAGCCGCCACCGCAATCCGCGTCCAGATGTGGCTGGGTCCCGCCGCATGCCACGTGTCACTGATGCGTGGTCACGCATGCCAGGGAGCGTGTGCACGTGGAGCGCGTGCCCGGGGTTCACCCGAAGGTGGTGGTGGGGTAAGGGGAGATGTGGGAGCAGAGGGGGACCCCGGGGGACCCAGAGAAGAGGGGCTGAGCAGAGCCAGAGGTCGTGAGGAGAGGGGAAGGATGTAGGGAAGATGCGGCTGGCGCTCGGCCAAGTTCGGCGCCAAGCCGAGGGACAAGATGGGTAAGTGTTAGAGTGAAGCTGGCCGCAGCAGTACTTTTATTTTACCACATGCCTTCTACCCTATTGGATATTGTATCCTTCTTATGCAAACTATATACATACCACCATACCATAGCCGTCTCTTCCATTGAGGATTTTAAATATCCTGTATGTTTATATGTTCCCTATATATGTTGATTTGTCCCTGTTTGTCACAATTAGATTTAATAACATTTTATTATTTTTTGGTTTTATTAGCATTTTGAGTCTGTTGTCTTAGGGTGATTAGACTCTTTATTGGCCCTAGTTATTATACTTATTTCCATCTCCTACTATGTACATATATGTATATGGTGACTTTGAGTGATACTATTAGGGCTTATAGTGACCCCTAGTGGTCACTTGTTCATGTGTTGGTTAACTACGTGTTTAATCAAGACTACGGGTCTGGCAGTGGCTCGGCGCCAACCGAATGGCAAAGTCTATGGTGGGTACAACTGCCGTACTGTATGTAATTATTTTTTAACAATATCAATATCAATGCACAGTAAAGCGATTCTCCTGTAATCAATCGCTTTGCTTATGGTTATTTAGTTCTTGTAGTCACAATTCGCCAAAATGTATTCCAGCAATATCATTGGCTGAGCAGCTTCTACATTTAGGAGCATGCAGATTGGAACCTTGTTGAAACGCATACAGTATGCGTCTCATCACATCTAGGCGCATGCGTGTACAGTATGTGAACAAGAGACGCCCCCCGAGAAAATAATTGTTGGGACTGACCGAGGGGCCTGCGGGGACTGACTGTGGGAACTTCTTTAGGGAACTGACTAGCTTGAACTAACCATTACAGTAATACTTTTATTTTTCTTCCTCAGAAAATAAACTTTGTCATCAGGCTGAGAACGGCAAATGGAGGGATTTCGATGGATAATATCGCTTTTTGTAACGATGTTTGCACACTGCTGAATCTGAATCAGTGCCATTTTTATTGATTAAGATAGAATAACTGAGCTTTATTACATACTGTACTGTATAATAAACCCCAAAAATAAAAAGTATGCATTTATTCTGTAAATGTATTACAGTACAGTATGTGTGTTCTACTGTAATAATAATACAAATACCAATAATGCGTTTTAATACTGTTTTTATGTACTGTAATGCGCAGTAACTATAAAAACATTAATGGTGTACTGTATTAAAAACATACAGGTATATTTTAAAAAAGCAGCAATTTATTTTATTGGTGGAGTACTGTAAGTAAAAAATCATTAATGGTGTCCAATACAGTAAAAACATTGACAGTATGAATACAATTTACAACAATCAACATTATTATTATTGGTGGAAAACTGTAAGTAAAAAAACATTAATGTCTACTGTAATTAAAAATATACAGGTATATTTAAAAAAACTTATTAGAATACAATTTAAACAATGAACAAGTAAGAAATTAATCAACATTTTCACAGACAACCGATCACGAAGCGAATTCGATCCCCAGCAGATTGTCCTTCCAGGGCCGATGCCTTGTATGCCGCAAAATGCCATTAATGGAGTCTTGCACGATTTTCATTAAAAGATCGGTAATTGAAAAATAGTGCCGCAATTCCTCCACAATAGTCTTTCTTACATTTTCAGGAAGAGCCTGAGTGGCTGGGCAGCTCTCGCAGGATGATGTCGGGCACCGTCTCAATGCAAGCGTATGTGGGTTGGATTCTGGGAGCAGGTGTTCTTCTGGGAGCGGGTGTGCTTGTGGCGGTGGGCGAGGTTAGGTTGTCTGGGAGGATGCTTTCCTCCTGTCTTGGTCTCCTTGTCAGTGTTGCCTCCTGGCGTGGTCTTGACGAGGTTGTCATGTCATCCTCGTCAACGGCATACATGAACACATATTCCGAGATAACGGGGCATGAACTCCAAGCAAATTATGTATCTCTGCTATGTCAGTCTCTATCTTCTCCATCCATTGATCCATCTTCTCCATCCATTGATCCATCTTCTCCATCCATTGATCCATCTTCTCCACCCGTTGATCCATATTTAGCATGGTCTCGCAAAGAAGATCTATCTTTACCAGCATAGAGTCCCCAGGGATATCGACACTTAACCCATTCAGCATGCGGTCTAACGAGCTGGATCTTGTGCATGGGTTGCTGTGGACATCTGGGTGGATGGGTGCATAAGAAGATGAGATGGGGGTTCCCTGGAGATGGAGTGATGGAGGAGGTGCCTTGTGGATTTCCGGGAGAGAAGCGGCAGCGGTGGCGAGGAGTGATGGAGAAGGTGTCCTCTGGGTTTCCGGGAGAGAAGCGGCAGCGGCGGCGAGGGCTGATGCAGAAGGTGACCATTTGTTTTGCTTTGAGTGTACATCACCGAATTTCTTCTTGACATAATAAGGCTTCTTTAAAGCTTTACCTGTAGCCTTTGGAGTCGTCAGAAGGTTTTCTTTATTAGCCTTAGCCTTTCGCTTTGGCATTGGCTTGGAAACGGCTGCTGCCTTTCGCTTTTTCTGCATGACAGGCACGGCAGAGCCGAGTGGGTTCCTGCGTCCGTAGAATCGTGGTTGACCCATGGAAGCAGATGGCACAGTGCAGTATCTGGACAAGGGCAAGTTCAGATACAGATCATCGAGTGGGAGGCTATGCAATGTGTGTCACCTTTTATGCATGACGACGAGGTGCATGTGTTAAAAGTTGGCGTACTCTAATGTGAGTCATTAAAGTATAAATACACCATCCATTTTGTGGATTCACTGCACATTGAATACACATCGACTAAACATCGAATATACATTCTTGTTCATGTATTTCTTTCGACACGCAGCAATGCCGGTTAAAAAGATTTCTAAGGATCTCAGCATGAGAATAAAGGTGATGCACACGACAGGACAATGAATTGTGGATATTCAACGCTGGCTAAGTACTTCTGGCCTTGTTGTGCCAGCAGCAACCGTGAGCTATCATGCCCACGGTAAGACCAAATAAGTAAAGAGGACACCAACGGTAACTACCGCGTAAGTACTGTACTACTGTATACAGTAAAGTAATTGTCACTCACTTCATTATTACTCATTATGACTCACGCACTCACAACCCCCCATTTCAGTACACAGTTTACTCACATTATGACACACACACACACACACACACACATAAAGTACCGTTAATATTATATCTGTTAGATATATGTTTTATACTGTATATATCTGTTATACTGTATATATATACCTGTATACAATACAATATTGTTATCGCTGTATATTTATATAACTCTATTCTATACAGTATCTATCTATTATTATTGTTATCGCTCTATATTTATATAACTCTATTCTATACAGTATCTATCTATTATTATTGTTATCGCTGTATATTTATATAACTCAACTCTATACAGTATCTATCTATTATTATTGTTATCGCTGTATATTTATATAACTCTATTCTATACAGTATCTATCTATTATTATTTTTTTCGCTGTATATTTATACAGTATAACTATTCTATTAAAGTAATATCTATATTTGGCCATACTGTAGGCCTGAGCATAAAAGTACCTGTACAGTACTTGTGGCCCACTGTAACGTATTGTTGTCTTTCCTGTAGGAGACTTTAGGGAGACAACTGTTCTGGTTTACAGAATAAGTGATGAGAAGAGTGCCTTAAGGGTCAAAGACACTCTGCAGAAAAATCACAATCTAACCATATCAGAGACCAGCATTAAGAAGTTGAGACGCAGAATTGGATGGAAATATGGACATGTGAGGTTAGTACTGGACAGTACATGAGGTGAAAAGTGTGGTTTAATAAACTGTACTGTACCTATAAAATTATTCCTGGTCATTACAGAGCGTACCCTATGACAAGGGACGTCAACAAGATAAAGAGAGTGGTCCAGGCACAGGCATGGATCGACAGTGGCGAAACTTTTCAGGATTGCATCTTTACTGATGAGTCTACTGTATCTCTGGAGAGATTTGCCACCTTTGCATTCTACAAAAAAGGACGCATATCTATGAAGCTGAGTCGAAAACACCCAGTGAAGATGCATGTGTGGGGTGCCATCTCTAGGCGTGGACCAGGATGCATCGTCATCTTTGATGGTATAGTATTACAATGCACAAAGTCACATGCTGTAGCCTTAAGCACTGTACTGTACTACTGTAGTGTGCATTATTTTGAGCACTTTTCTTTTCTTGTTACAGGAATCATGAATAAAGCTTTTTTCCCAGAGCAAATAGTGCCTGAGATTGTGGAATACATCATATGTGAATTTCCAGATGGTCACCGTTTCTACCAGGACAACGATCCGAAGCACACCGCGTCAACTGCGCATATTCTTGCCTGCGGTATCAACTGTTTGAAGACGCCAGAGGCGTAAGTACGGTAACCGTCTCTCGTTTTTTCAAACTGTTTACTGTGTATCTCTTTAACTAATTCTCCTTTTTTCCCCCTCCAATGACAGATCGCCAGACTTCAATCCTATCGAATTGGTCTGGCATAAGCTGAAGGACCATATCCGAAAAGTGGTGACACCTCAAAAACGGATGTGTTGGCGAATGACATAATGAGTTTTTGGAACGATGTGCTCACTGTGGAACGATGTAATAAATATATCGACCATATTGCGACTGTGTTGCCCATTGTGATACAGCGTAATGGGCATGCATCAGGAAGGTAGTATGTTACAGAACTGTACTGTAGTATGGTAAGTACAGGCACACCAAGAACAGCATGATACAGGTAAGTATGGCACAGATTGTTTTACAGTATACAGCATGCACTTTACTGGACTAATTTCTATTTTTTAGAGAGAGCTGCACTACCAATCTTGTTACAAAATATTTTACAGTACAGTAGTTCCAGTATACAGTAGTTTGACAGTAGTAATTGCATAGTCCAATATGTAGTAGTTATACTGTACTGTACACAATGCAATTATATGCATTTAACTGCACTAATTTTTTCTTTCCTTTTCAGAGACAGCTGGCAGCACTACAAAAGGACGGGTGAGGGGAGGAGGGTATCATGTGTAAATTGTGTGAACTGTGTGTATAGTGTATCTACAGTCATGATTTACACAACCCCCCCCCCCTCTCTCAATGAACTACAGAATGCAAAGTGGCCATAACAAACAAGATAAAGACTAAAAATTTGTATTACTGTTTTTATTATTATTAATG
Source organism: Ascaphus truei (assembly GCF_040206685.1). Classification (NCBI taxonomy): domain Eukaryota; kingdom Metazoa; phylum Chordata; class Amphibia; order Anura; family Ascaphidae; genus Ascaphus; species Ascaphus truei. The sequence goes on from NC_134483.1 coordinate 237,882,578, forward strand.
GGCATTATTCATGATTACTTGTATTTTTCATTCTTCCATGATTATGCACCGGCCCTCAAATTTCAACTGACAGAATAACTACAGTACACTACTGTACACTACTGTACGTGTACAAAGAAGATAAACACTGAAAATGGTTATTTGTATTTTTTATTCCTGATAAAATAAAATAAATATTTCATTACATTCACATTATTTTCCTTTGAACGTTAAATTCACTGTGAATGTGTGAGGAAAGGGATTCTTCAAGAAGGCTTACATTTTTATTCATTGGTTACACTTTTATTCATTGGTTACATAATCAGATTAACATATTCAATTCGAGAAGGGTTTATCACAAGTGCGCATGCGTTACCGTAAACAAAGCCTCAAAGGGTTGGTGTGTGTGTGTGTGTGGGGGGGTGGTAATCATAATGGATTAGCATAAGGGATTAGCCAAGCATTTGAAAATGATTATGAAGTTACAGAATACATGCATGCGCATTAATCATCAACTAGGTCCCTTCCCAAAGAGGATTACACGCAGGCGCAGAGATGTGACGCTCGGCTCAGGATGATTAAAAGCACAAAGCCAAGCTTTTGAAAATGAATGGTTTTCGAGAGGTGTCGATAAGAAGTTGAAATCCTTGAGCCTTGTGTGTGTCTGCAGGGAGGAGGGGGGTAAAGCTGCATGAAGGATTAGCAATACTGTAGTTCAAAGACATATTTTCAACAGGTCATCATAATGTTTTGATCCCCACACCCCCAAATCAATAAAAATTACACAAAGCATGTGAATGACCAGTGTCACATTAAAAAGCTATAGTACCGATAGACTATCAGAACAACAAGAATTTTTATGCAGGCACACATGTCTGGAAACGAAGCATAAAAAAAATATATATAATTTTTTTCCAGACTTGAACTTCCACATGATTGTGAAGTTATACACGGATGCGCATTAATCATCAACTAGGTCCCTTCCCAAAGAGGATTACACGCAGGCACTGAAATGTGACATCAGGCTCTGTACGTTATACACGCAGGAATGTGATTGAAGCCAGAAAGCCATCTGGCTGGGAGATGTGTACTGAACTGTAGATAAGAAGTTGAAATAGTACTTTAGCCGTGTGTTTGCGGGGGCAAGGGGAGAGCGCTGTATGCACCGAAATGTGATACTGTAACATGCCTATGCGTTTCAACAATGTTCAAATGAGACATACAGTACTGTACAGTACTGTACAGTACTGTACGGTACACGCATAATATAAAAAGAGTATGAAAACAAGTAAAAGTAAAAGTACTGATTACAAAATACTGTAATACAGTACATACAGTACTGTATAGAAATGTGATAATTTTATATTCGAAGAAGACGAGACGCTATATTTTGGTAATACTGTATACTGTAAATCCTCCATTTTACAAATACTGCGCGTGCATACACAGACATAATGCATTAGACATGCATTAAACTTATTATACTTTAAGACAACAGCTCGCGAACGCCCACCTGTGCTTTTACATGGTATTGCAGTATAGCGGACAGCGCTAAAAATCCGAGCGCTAACATACCGGAAAGCGCTACTGAAAAGCAGAAAATATACCGCATCTGGCCGCGGTTAGCAGAGCACCGCGGATCCGGCCGCATTAGGATAAATGCGGCCGCAGCTGTACTTTACAGTACAGTACTGTATGTGCATTAATACAAAACTGTATGCGAGTTGAGGGGATGTTTCTCTGTTGAGTGCACTTTGAAGAATGATTTGATTGGCCGTCGAAGTACGTGTCGCTGCTGCAGCTAAAAAATGTAGGGCGAGGGTGGTGCTGAAGAGTCAGAGCCAATCAGATGTTTGTTCTCATCGTACAGACACACATGTACGATATTGCTTGAACGGCTGCTTTAATATACCCATTTTTTATACATAAAGTTTACCTTTTTGATCGCACTATGTAGCTTTCTCTCTCATTATATATACCATCTTTGCTGACGGAGTATATTAACAAGGGGGGCCCAGATCACAGCCATCTACATGGGTGGCAACCCTATTTGCCAGCTGCCTGATTTACTCTTAAGTCCTGTGAGTAGTATATCTATACGAGCCAAGACACAATCTATCATTCAACATTTTGGAAACGTCTGCACTTATATTTGTGTACTTTGTTGTTTTTTTCCACATATGCTCCCCCTGGATGTTTGAGAGAATTGCTTAAATCTTTGGAACCCGTGAAACAGGTCCCACCAGTGAGGTTTTAGCTGGGTGGTTGGATTATCAATATATTTTCATCACTTATCACTTTATTATATTTTATTTTATATAATCACTATTCTTGTAATTTAGAGTTGTTTGCGCCTTATATCACTTTAATCACAATACACTGTCTGTTTTTTGGGTGAGCGGGCAGCACACTTTAAGTATGGATATATGCACTAATAATGTCAATGTGTTTTCCAAGAGATTACAAAGAAATATTAATTTTGAAAAGACAGTAGATGAGGAAGAAGTTTCTAATGATGAAAATTTAGATAAAATAATCACTAATGAATTTATTAAATTAGAAAAGTTAATGATTAAAGACACAAAAAAGTGGTTAGACGTTGTATTTTTACAACAATATAAAGATTGTGATATAATTCCAAGAGGACTGCGAGTGCAAAAAAAGCCATCCTTTGATTTAGAGGATGAATCTTTTTTGGCAAGCTGGAATGAATTGTTAGATAGGTGCTCCCATGGGCTAATTGATCTTATTATAAAACAACAGAAAGCTCATCTTCAACAACTTGATGAAGAAATTAATGAAATAAAAGATAAACTGACCCCCTTTGAAAATACTAAGGAATTCAAAGAAAAAGATACCCTACTACAAAAGAAATTAGAAGTTTTAGAAAGAGATACAGATAACAACAAAACACAAAAATTACATAGAGATGAGGAAGATTACAGAAAGGGAGAACAAAGAAGTTGGAATAAATATAGGACTTTTAAGAAATATTACAAAAGTAATTATAGAAAGGAACAACATGGAGACAGACATACTAACTATGATAACAAAACATATAGTGAAAGGGAAAGGGATGTGAGACATGACCACCAGAACAAAGATAAAATGACTATATAGAATCGTCATTCACCCACAAAAGAACCACATAGAGGTGGAGACAGAGCAAACTACACCCCCATAAATCTAAAAAGGATAAAAGAGAGGAAGATAGGACACGAAAACAGCAGAATAGGACTAATTCATCAGACTCTAGAGAGAGAAATGAAAATAAAGAAAGGACAAATTCATCAGACTCTAGAGAGAAAAAAGAAAATAAAGAAAGGAGAGATCTGAAAAGACAAAATAGTGCAGATTCCTCTTTTTTAGGGGCAGAAGGCCTTTCCACTTTGTGGGATCCCAAACCACAACCACAGATAGAGGGGGGTCCAGTGGGCAGCTCAAAAAGAGGAAGACTCTCAGAGGAAAGAGGGGTAGAAGAAAACACAAGAAACTTCAAAAGGAGCGCAAAGTAAAAATAGAAAATGTTTTTAATTTGAGTAAGGTATCATTATCCGACACACAGAAAAGTGTGCTGTCAAAGGGACTATCGTTTGCACCAATAAAAACTCATAGCAGCTTTGATTTGTATATTGATGCCAATCGTTTCCTCAGGAAACTCACTGTGAAATGATATTTTTTAGGGAGACACATAGAACATAGCACTATCAGGGAAGTACCAGCAGTGGTAGAACAAGAGAGAAGATTCATTCACACAGGGTTGAATCCCAAATCCACATTTTTTCCTCATTTTGCTACTGGGAGCCATTTGGAAGTTTTTTTTCCAAATGGTAACAAAAGAATTTGAAACTTTGAGTACTGATTTGAAAGAAAAGGGAAATCAGAAAAAAGAAAACCTAACTAAAAATGAAAAAGATGCCCTTAAACAACTAATGGAAAATAATGATTTGGTTGTCAAACAGGCAGACAGGGGGGGGGGGGTAGTTCTTATGGATCGAGATAAATATGAAGAAGAGGCATTGAGACTATTAGGAGACACCAATACATATGAAAAACTGTCAGGTAACCCTATCATTAAATACACAGAAGAACTAAAAATCCTGTTTTATGGGGGAAGGGAGACCGGCATACTAGTTGAAAAAGAATATAATTTTCTGTATCAAAACAAAGCCAGAATGCCGGTCTTCTATTTCCTTCCAAAGATCCATAAGAGTGTAGTCAATCCCCCGGGCAGACCAATAGTCTCGGGGATTGACTCACTAACTGCCAACCTCTCTTTGTACATAGATACATTCTTACAGCAATATGTGGTCAAACAAAAGGCTTATCTGAAGGACACAGTTGAGATACTCAATCTTCTAAGTTGTATAAAATGGGAAAAACATTTCTTATTAGCAACATGTGATGTTGCTTCATTGTATACAATCATCGAACACACACAGGGTTGTGAATCAGTTAGGCGAGTTTTACAGGAGGATGAAAGTTTACCAGCATTACAGGTGGAATTTATTATTGAAAGTATTAAATTCATACTCGAGCACAATTACTTTTGGTACGCACATACCTTTTACCTGCAAAAATGTGGGACGGCGATGGGTACGAGATTCGCACCAAGCTACGCCAATCTGTTTGTTTCAGATTGGGAAAAAGATAACATCTGGTCAGGGGGAGAGCTTGGTGCGAATCTTGTCCTCTATCGCCGCTACATTGATGATGTATTTCTCATTTGGAGTGGGGGAGAAGACACATTAATTGAATTTATCAATAAGATGAATGTCAATACACACAATCTAAAATTCACCAGTGAATGGAGCAAAGATCAAATCAATTTTCTGGATTTGAACATCTATATTGAAAACGAATCAATTAAGACAAAAACACATTTCAAAGATATAGATAAAAACAACTTTATCAGAAGAGACAGTTGCCATCTACCACAATGGATGGACAATGTACCAGCGAGCCAGTTCACCAGAATAAGAAGGAATTGTACAGACAAAGAACAATATATTACACAATCTGAAAAGATTAAAAACAGATTTCTGGAAAAAAATTATAAAGAGGAAACAATTGAGGCAGCTAGAAGTAAGGCAGGGGGACTTCAGAGAGGTGATTTATTGGTACCCAAACAAAAGGACTTAAGCAAAAACAGCAAATATGATTTTGCATTCTTGACGGGATATAGTTGAGATGCAGGAAAAATTTAAAACATAATTTCAAAACACTGGGACATTCTCAAGAATGATCCAGTCTTGGGTCCCAATATTCCAGACAGACCAAATGTGATTTTTAAAAAAGCTTCTAATCTCAAAAACAGACTAGCCTCCAGTGCATTAAGGGAAACTAACTCCAAGAACAATGGATGGCTAAACAAGAAAGGTTTCTTCGGCTGCACAAGTTGTAAGGCATGTGGGTTCAGGTCTTCAAACCAAACCAATTTTTGTTCTAATGTCACGGGTGAAGTCTTTGATATTGAAACTTTTATGACTTGCAGGACAGACCACGTAGTTTATCTGATGGAATGTTCCTGCAAGCTACAATACATTGGAAAAACCACCAGACTAGTAAGAACTAGAATTATTGAGCACCTAAGTGGCATTAAGAGAAAATTAACCAATCACGGCATACCAAACCATTTTACAGAATTTCACGGTGGAGAACCTACATGCCTGAGGTTTAAAGCTATCGAACATGTACTACCCCATTGGAGGGGAGGATATAGGGGGTTAGAGCTTTTAAAAAGGGAAACATTCTGGATCCATCGCCTCAAAACACTAGCTCCAAGAGGCCTAAATGCTGAGATAGATCTTGCACCTTTTTTGAAATAGATTAAGTTTAGAATCATGGCACTAATATGATCCTCCTTGTTTCCTTGTCTCCCTGCCTCTGTGTTACTTCTCCTGTCTTGTCTTTCAGAACAACACCATAGGAATTGGCAAACGTGTACATTATATTATATGAATGACTTGTGTTTTTCATCTGAGTACTGATCATGTATCCATTCAGTGTAAATGAAATGTCATTATAGTGAACGAATTTCTATTATTAACATTCCACACTGACCATATTCTATCCCCTAATCACAAATGAGTGTAGACCGACATCCCTTGTTCACAAATTGTGCAACAAAATAGCCCACCTGAAACATCTATATCATAACTTACCTTACCTGATCACTGCAATCTTAGTGAGTGTCCACATGATTCCGTTTCACATCTAATTATGACACATATAATATAGATACCACTTTTTGATCAAAGTGAACGGGCTTTCCAACAAATAATATACAACAACATTAAGAACCAAGAACAGATGATATATTTATACTGATAGTCTACAGGCCACATAGACACACCTAAATGCAGGTTTTTACACTGTTTTGAATGTATCCAAGAAGAGCTTTCAATCATTCTGCCTTATCTCCTTATGAACGGTGGCCTAGGGGGATGGGGGCGTTGTGTCCAGTCAAATCTGCTTGTACAGTCAAATGTACAGTATATAAACAGCAGCAATGATGTACATAAAACCTCTCCTCTCTCAATGAACTACTGTACTGCAGACAGAATGAGGAAAAGATAAAGACTAAAGAAAAATTAATTTTACTATACAGTATATACAGTACAATATATTATACAGTACATTACAGTACTGCACTGTATATACTGTAGTATTAACTAATATTCTTATAAATGTGCATTACTCATGTTTCCCCATGTTTCACAAAGGTTTTACAAATGGTTATCCAATTTCAAGCTGCCAAAATAACTTAATAAAGACTGCATTACTGTATGTATTATTCCTGATTATTTTTAAAATAAAATAAATATTTATTTACTCTCCTGCGAATCATAATCATTTACAGCCACCCCTACAGTGCACCAATGAATTATTTTATTTATTTATTTATAAAATATTTTACCAGGATTTATACCAGGATTTATATATTTTTATTTTAAAGATATTAAAGAATGTACTGTATTGTATTAAAAACATGTGACTGTAAACCATACAGTAGTGACTGACAAATATTTTCACACCCTGATGAAATACTGTCTCAGTGTACTCTAAATTCTCACAGTGCTTTGCACATCAGATTTACATTTCAAATTCAAGAGGGGACTTTTCAAAGCATTACCGTTCAAACAACAGGCCTCTAAGGCTTGGGGGAGGGGGATGGTGAGATTAGACGCAGGCGTACTGTGTTTGTAGCTCGGCTATGGGCGGATTAAGAACACAATGCCAATATGCAGCAGATCAACGACCCAGTGGAGAGAGGGGGATGGTACTGTAGGCTAGCTATGGTGACTCAGTCAATTGACGCTTGGCTAGGGAGGGATTAAAAACTCTGGAGGTGTGTGGCTGAAATAGTTAAGAGCAGTGTCATTTCAAAAGGCAGTTAATCATAATAATTGGATGAATAAACCCCCAAAGACAACCCCCAAATATAGTACATAAAAAGCAAGTCACTTTAACTCCCTGTGCCCCATGCACCAAAAATGTTTTGTTTTGTTGATGGTTAGAATTGCTGTGCACTTTATAAATGTTTCAATATTGTAAATAAATGTTTTTGTACTGACTCCACCAATAAAAGACCATGTTGAATTGCCTCACATTGTTTCCATTTGCTCCTTTGCCAGTGTAACAAATGTACTGTAGAGGCTTGCTTCACTGTTTTTTTACTGCCTGGTCGCGCAATTAGCGTGGGAACTTTTGTTTTAGGGCACCTAGAAATAAAATTTATTTGGCCCCTAGATGTTAGGAACCCCCTCACTTGACCCCAACAGGGTCCCAGCATTAATGGCGGCGAGAAAGGGTCACGCCGGCGAGGAGGGTCCTACCATTGAGCGCAATGGCGGGCGGAGAAAGCTTTGAACCGGCTAAGTCAGAATGAGCAGAAACCTGGAACCCACAACTCCGGTTCGGTTTGAGCTAGAGGGCTCAGATTCGGGCACCATGTAGTGCTAGTTGCGGCAGGATTGCATGGCAAATTGCGACCCTCTCGTGGCAACAGAACGGAGTCAGGGTGATGTTAAAGTTCAGGTTTCTGCCATTGACTTGCATGGCAGAAAAAAAGCCACTTTGGGAATGTGCTTTTAAACTGTCTTTTGGTATCTCCGGTTCCGGGGGTCTTGGAAGGCTGATATTTTGCCACTATGGCAAGGGTCCTCCAAGGGACCAGGTAAATTTAAACCCGCTCAGACCCACAGAACGGGTTATTTTACATTATATTCGCGCAATTGGCGTGGGAACTACTTAGGGCCGCGGTCAAGTTCACGGGCAATTGGCGTGGGAACTTCTGTTCTAGGGCACCTAGGAATAAAATTATTTTTGCCCATAGATGTTAGGCACTGTATACCACTGTTCAGTATACTGTGGAAGACAAATAATGAAACGATACTGAATATGTAGAATAAATGCATAGTTTTATTTAATCAGGGTTTATTACACAGTATACTGTACGGCCGGAAAACATCAGCATAAAGTACAATATTATCCATCGAAATCCCCCCATTAGCCATTTTCTTTTCTGAGGAAAAAAAAAGAAATTTTTTAATGTACAGTAATGGTCAGCCCCCTAAAGAAGTACCCAGCCAGCCCCACCAAAATAATACGGCAACAAGACAGTACTCACCATAGAATTAAAATTAATTTTCCCCCAGATGTTAGGAACCCCCTCACTTCACCCCAACAGGGTCCGAGCATGTACAGTACTGTACTTTAAAATAAATTAAATATGCAATTTTACTGGAGGTTTACTGCAGGTTGAACTGCGAAGGTATTAGACTTCAGAGACAACAGCTCGCAAACGCCCCCATGCGTTTTTACACGGCATTGCACTATTGCAGCCAGCGGGAATAAAATGCTTAAATCACAGCCGCGAAAATAACGCTATACACCCCGGGAGAAAACGACACAAAACCGCACATCACCGGGATCTTCTGAAATTCGCGGAGCTAGCCAAGTAAGAATAAAGTTGGTCGCCACTGTAATGTAGTTTTCACGTTATATTCATGTTCTACTATAGGCAAAGACTGCATACTGTACCTTCCCCAACTCATCATGCTGCTCTCACAGTCAGCATTCATGTAAATGCACCCTTCCCTCCCCCTGCGTGTCCATGTCTGAGCTGGGTGTGGCATATGAACCTAAGGTCGCCTGATATACCCTAATTTGCATGTATTTTTAAAAGCGAGAATGATTATTTCACTGATCAACCGTCCATTTGTTAACAAATGCTCAAATCTGATGAAGATGTTCACATCCTATCAGTGGTCAATACTTGTCAGCTATTCCCGATACTTGTACATGGAAGAGTAAAAAAAAACATATTGTATGTTAAAACAAAAAATGTTTAGTGTGAAAAATATGGCAATGATTTTATAAAATTGAATCCTGATTGCCATTTCAATTCTTTCAATAACCAAAAAATAACACATTATTTATATGATTTATTTAATTATTGCTAGTTTCCACAGTAAGACACTCATCCCAGTACTTCAGGATCCCCTTCTATAGGTCATCTTTGTTTGCCGGAATCACACATTTTCTCAGAGGATGTTTCAGTGCATGCCACATCAATGCTATGGGCTTCAAATAGAGATATGCAAATATAGAGACATAACAGTATGGTTATTGCCAAGAATAAAACAAGCATACACAACAGCACAGTACAGTACAGTTAATAGAATACTACTATTCAAATAATTTTCAGTACTTGTGGCAGAGTTTGGACCCGGTTGAATCTACGGTCCTTAATAAATGTAGCAGATACACTGTGTTATCTTTGAAAAATAATGGATGGTGCTGCCAGAAAATAATGGTCTCCTAGAAGTACCAGAGAAGGAGGAGGAAAGGAACCAGGCACACAGTCTTACAGTGTGCCTGTAACCCTCTCTGTGTCTCCTAGAAGTACACTTAACCAATGTTTCCTGAAGAAAAAACAAATGTAACACTGTTACTGCTGCGGCACAGTTTATTCGAGCATTTGCCCGTTCTGTGCCGCAGCAGTAGCCTGGCGCGCGCCCGAGTGTGACGGGCGCACGCCGAAGCAGCGGAAGAGCGCCCTCCGATCGGGGCGCTCTCCCTACCGCTGCCGGGTCCGCCGGGTCCCCCGGAACCCCCTGCCGCTGTCCCGCGATCGCGGGACACCAGGGCTCCCTCGGGGAGCCCCTGGACACGCGTGCAGGGGGCGCACGCTCCCAATGACGCGTGACCGCGCGTCTATGACGCGCGGCACGCCGAGGGGCGGCCACTAGCAAGCCGGGAGATTTCCCGGCTTGCGGTACCGACCACACTTCAATAAAGTGTGTCGGTAGTGTATACAGGTAATGTGACAGGGTCACATTCAGATACAGCTAGAGTACTACTGTTTCACAACACTGAAGCTGGAATGAGATTAAATATAACTATTGCTCCTGGTCAAAGTCTAGAGATTGCCCCCACATATGAAGTTTGAGTTGATGCTTTGGACGAGCTTTCAGGGATAAGGTTTTTTTTTTCGGAATGCCATAGTGGAAAGTGACAGATGCCTCATAACATCAAAATATAACATGCTCAAACTTTCCTCCACACAATCCATGCACACAACTGATCAACTCATTTAAATTTGTTAACATCCATTTTCATGGGAAACACTCTGCCATAATAGGAAAATATTGGTTAGGAGACAGAAGCAGAAAATAATATAATCTCCACGCATATCACTTGGCATCTGGATAAACAGTGCATGTAGATTACAGCACTTTCCCTCACACGTCCAAAAGTCAAGCCCAAATCTCATTAATCTGGTGCTGGTCTCAGACACTGGAATATAATGCTTCTTCTGCAGAATATTCCAAAACTGCTGCAGATGGTTCATCATTGTCCACACTGTCAAAGACAAGAATTAGGAAGATGAAAAAGAGTACAGATGCATAGACATACAACACATGCTGTCGGCTAAGGGAAGAAAAACATTAGAGGAAAAAATGTATACAGCACTATACATTCTCGGTTCTGATCCTGCGGACCATCTTATGTATTGTTGTCTGCCAAAAGACCTCCCAAATCCATCACTCCCTGCCCCAACTCTCATTTCCCTCACTCCCCTCACCTTCCTCAGTTCCCCCCACCTCTCACCATGCTCACTCCCCCCCACTTCTTCCAACCCTCATTTCCCCCACCTCCAACTTCCTTTACCTCCCCCACATCCTTCACTCTCCTCACCTACCTCCATCATTCCCCAATGACTTCCCTTCTACCCAGCAGTGGGATTCAGCCGGTTCGTACCAGTGCGTGTGAACCTGTACCTAAATTTTCCTCAGTTCACAGAACCGGTGCGAAAAGGGAGAGAGCAGAGCTTCTGCTAAAATGCTGGGCAGCTTGCTCCATCCTGATTGGCTGCATTACACAGCAGCAGCCAATCAGGAGAAGGTGGCAGGAGCCTGGGGGTGGGGCAAAACAGCAGAGAAAAAGTGTGCAGCAGAGAGAGGTGTGGCTGTGTCCTGCGTGTGTCTCCTGCCTCTGTGTCTCCTGCCTCTGAGTCTGTGTGCTGTGTCTCCTGCCTGTCTGTATGCTGTGTGTCTCCTGTCTGTGTCCTGTTTTCACTGGTTGCAGGCTACACTTATTTGCAGTGGTTCCCCATGGTCTCTCTGCTCCCCCCATTCTCTCTGCTCCCTCCCCCTATCTCTCACCCCTGTGAGATGTGAGGGGGGTCAGGGAGAGATGTGAGGGGGGGTCGGGGAGAGATGTGAGGAGGGTCAGGGAGAGATGTGAGGGGGGGCTGGGAGAGATGTGAGGGGGGCTGGGAGAGATGTGAGGGGGGATGGGAGAGATGTGAGGGGGGGCTGGGAGAGACGTGAGGGGGGTCAGGGAAAGATGTGAGGGGGGCTGGGAGAGATGTGAGTGGGGGCTGGGAGAGATGTGAGGGGGGCTGTGTTCTGTGTGTGTCCTGCCTGTGTTTGTGTCCTGTGCAGTTTGCCTGCTTGTGTAGTTTGCATGTGTCCATTTGTATTTGCACTGGTTGCAGGTTGCACTTATTTGCACTGTTCCCCCTGGTCTCTCTAACACCCCCCCCGGTGTCTCTTCCTCCCTGGTCTCTCTCTCCCTCCCTGTTCTCTCTCTCTCTCTCTCTCTCTCTCTCTCTCTCTCTCTCTCTCTCTCCCCTGTCTCTCTCTCTCCCCCCCATCTCTCTCTCTCCCCCATCTCTCTCCCTCCCCCCTTCTCTCTCTCCCCCTTCTCTCTCTCCCCCGTCTCTCTCTCCCCCATCTCTCTCTCTCCCCCCTGTCTCTCTCCCCCTGTCTCTCTCTCCCCCGTCTCTCTCTCCCCCATCTCTCTCTCCCCCTGTCTCTCTTTCCCCCCCACATCTCTCTCCCCCACATCTCTCTCCCCCCCACATCTTCTTCCCCCCCCCTCCATGAGAGAGAACCTGTTGCTAATAATTTTGAATCCCACCACTGCTTCTACCCCATCCTTCCCTCCTCCTACCTTCCTCACTCCCCTAACACCTCCCTCACCTCACACCTCCCTCCTCCCTCACTAACCCCACCTGCCTCACCCCTACCTACCACCTCCCTCAGTCCCCCTCCCCACCTGCTACCCGCTCACTCCCTTCGCCCACCTCCCTCACTCCATACCCCCAACTCCCCCACATTGCTCACTGGCCCTTCCCCACCTCCCACCTCCCTCACTCCCTCCACCACATTCCACCTCCCTCACTCCATCCTCATCTCCCACTGCCCTACCTCACCTCCAATTCCTTCACTCCACCCCATCTCCCCTCTCCCTCACTGTACCCCCATGTCCCTCACTCCCCCTGCCCCTCCCCCTAAATCCCTCACCCTCCACACCTCCACGTCCCTCACTCCCTTCCACCTCCATCATCCCTCATTATCCCTTGACACGGTAGACCAGGTCTTACCATCACTTTAATACCGGGATTCTGGATTGAGCACACAAGATGGGCAAAATAAATTGTAATGTATTTCCTTTTAAGACAAACACACAATATTCACAATTACAGTCAATAAAACACTTACTGGGATGGGGAAATGAAATCAAATATCCACAGAATGAATCAAAGTCTCTGGGCACCCCTGCATGCATGCAAGTGGGTCCACGGTTTCAGTGCTGCGACAGCCCTTGGCTAGGGGTGCAACTTGCCAGCTCTATATCTCCGCCAAAAGGAATTATTTTGTATAGTCCTTACATGATTCATTTGGGAATCCTTAGCTCAAACGAATTCTGTAAGAGGGGTGCAATTCTTCACTACGGTGTAGTTAACCCCTCACACTCTGGAACCGCTGATGCTGTACTTGAACGCTTCTTGGTAAAATCTGAGATGAATCTGACTGGGACTGGGCTGCAGGCATTTTTTATAGGGTTAAGGGTCCTATACCTAACATATATACCCAATCCTCTCATGGGAAACATTTTCTACACCTATCCCAGACTTACCAGTACCTTACAAAAAGGGCAGAAGTTGCTTCCCGGTTTGCACAGAGCATGTGCTAACTTCAAACCTGAGCTACTTAGCATACAGCACCCAAACTCTTACCTGGCGACCGTGAGTCTGGGGTTTGGCTACCAAGTGTGAAGTGCCCATACTTCACACCGCTATCTGGTACTTACAAATATCCCGGCCACCCTAACACCTAGGGTCTCTGAGGCTTTTCAACTCCGGACTTCTGTGGACACTGGGGCACCACCTTAGCAGGGTGCCCTTTGAAGTCCAGAGATGAAAAATCCCTCAGCTCATTCATCCATAACATATGGACATGTTAATGGATTCATTGCATTATTCCTTTGCATTATTCATTCATTCATCCTTTGCATTTTAAACACCATTGAAATACAGTATGTTTATAAATGTATGTTCTGCATACAGTATGTAACAAATATAAAATTCATATGTACAGTGGTCGACAAATCACCCAAAAATCTACTCGCCGAACCAAATAAATCTACAAGCCACTTAGTCCTGCCCCCAATCCCTCCCCATGTCCCGCCCCCAATCCCGCCCCTAGTCCTGCCCCCAATCCTGCCCCCCATCTCGCCCCTAGTCCCGCCATCAATCCCGCCCCTGGACCCGCCCCCAGCCCTGCTTAAAAAAAATACATAAATTGAATAAATTCCTAGTAAGAACAACATTCGATTTTGACATAAGTTTATTTATTGTATTACATTTTACTACAATTAGTCCTTGTTATGTGTGTGTGTGTGTGTGTGTGTGTGTGTGTGTGTGTGTGTGTGTGTGTGTGTGTGTGTGTGTGTGTGTGTGTGTGTGTGTATAAATGTCGGATCTAGAAAAAAAAAACAGATGTGAATGACTAGTTTCCTGAACCCCTTGATCAGTGTCTGGATGCCCCCGCTTCACAATATCTAAAGCAGCAATCCCACCTGGGATCTTACCTGATCCGCAGTCCCTCAATGTCCAGATACCTCATTCCTGCAATGTTATATTTTGGAGGGGAGGTGTTCCCTACCTGTCTTCTGTGTTAGGTGGGATTCCGATGTCTCCCATGCGAAGCTTGAGTCAGATCTGGAAAAAGCAGTATAGGTTATTTCGGTCTAGTTATAGGGCAGTTAAGATATACAGGGTAAATAAAATATCCAGATCCAGAATGTGGGACAGAGAGAGTGTGGAACAGAGAGAGTGTGGGACAGAGAGAGTGTGGGACAGAGAGAGTGTGGGACAGAGAGAGTGCGGGACAGAGAGAGTGTGGGACAGAAAGAGTGTGGACACAGAGAGTTGAGAGACAGAGGGTGAGAGACAGAGAGACAGAGGGTGAGAGACAGAGAGACAGAGGGTGAGAGACAGAGGGTGAGAGACAGAGAGACAGAGGGTGAGAGACAGAGGGTGAGAGACAGAGAGACAGGGGGTAAGAGACAGAGAGACAGAGGGTGAGAGACAGAGAGACAGAGGGTCAGAGAGACAGAGGGTCAGAGAGACAGAGGGTGAGAGAGACAGAGAGACAGAGGGTGAGAGAGACAGAGGTTGAGAGAGAGAGACAGAAGGTGAGAGAGAGAGATAGGGTGAGAGAGAGAGAGAGAGAGAGAGAGAGAGAGAGAGAGAGAGACAGAGGGTGAGACAGAGACAGAGGGTGAGAGAGAGACAGAGGGTGAGAGAGAGACAGAGGGTGAGAAGGAGAGACGGAGGGTGAGAGAGAATGATAGAGAGTGAGAGAGAGTTTGAGAGAGTGAGAAGGTGGGTGGCTGAGAGACACGGTGGGTGGGTGGCTGACTGGGTTGGTGACTGACTGGTTGGGTGGCTGACTGGCTGAGTGGCTGACTGACTGGCTGACTGGGTGGGTGGCTGACTGAGTGGGTGGCTGACTGGCTGACTAGGTGGGTGTGTGGCTGACTGGCTGACTGGGTGGGTGGCTGACTGTGTGGGTGGGTGGCTGGGTGGGTGGGTGGCTGGCTGACTGGGTGGGTGGGTGGCTGGCTGACTGGGTGATGGGTGGTTGACTGGGTGGTGGTTGGCTGACTGGGTGGGTGGTGGGTGGCTGACTGACTTGGTGGGTGGCTTCCTTACTTAGGCTGACTGAGTGGGTGGCTGACTTGGGTGACTGGGTGGGTGACTTGGGTGGGTGACGTGGGTGGGTGAATTACTTGGGTGGGTGATGTGGGTGGGTGACTGGGTGGGTGACTGGGTGGGTACTTCTGGTGTCACACACACACACACACACTCACTCCCCCCCCCACACACACTCTCCTCCATACACACGCTCTCCCCCACATACACACACACTCGCCCCCACATACACACACACTCGCCCCCACCCACACTCACACTCTCCCCCCCCACCACACCCATCTCCTGCAACCCAGATGGCCATGGGAGGCAGGGCTATGCCGGAGGTATGGGAGTGCCAGGACGCAAGGGAAGCCCATTGCCATGGGACCATGGTAGGCAGAGGGCCCGCTGGAGGCAGAGAGACTGTGGGGCGGAGGTGGTACTGCAAGAGGCAGAGGGCCCGCTGGAGGCAGAGAGATGTGGGGTGGGGACCGTGGGAGGCAGAGGGGCTGTGGGGCGGGAGGGGGGGTGGTGGGGACCGCTGGAGGCAGAGAGGCTGCGCTACCACCTCCCACCCTGCGGGCTGACACAGAGACTGGGGGGGAAGCGGGGACTGGGGGGTAAGGGGGGGAACACCCACTACTACCTCCCGCTCTGCGGGCTGACACAGGGACCGGGAGGGAAGCGGGGAACACCCGTTACCATCTACTAACCTCTTAGCAGGCAGGAAATGAAGAGGATGTGTATGCGTGGCCTTGAGGGGAAAAATCTTGGCAGCCCGCCAAGTCCTGTCAGCCAATCAGGCTGCTGGATATCGAAAAAAAAATCTTTATTTTTTCAGCGCAACCGCGTGCGCTGCTTGGGTGGCCATGAGGAGGTCGCCACGGGGTCAAATCCAGTCACCCCAGGCCTGTGCGCAACAGGATTTGTTGAACACTGCATATGTATGTTCATGGTACGTGTGTAACTAACTGCACTCCAAAAATTAGAGTGCTAGCTCTTTCCTAGCGCAAGTTATCCACTTAATTGAGTGGGCTCTGTGATGTGGTTTGCGGTTTGACCTATAATTGGTCTGGGTTACAAGCCGGCATACACTGGCGACACACTTTATTCGAGCTCGGCTAGTCCCACGAATTCGGGTATACCCGGGTGTATTGAGGTTTGTGACTGTTTTCTGCCCGAGTGCATTGAGGTATTTTTCAGGCAGGGATTGAAGCATTTTATTCCTGCTGGCTGCAATACTGCACAGTATATATATATATATATACTGCATTACAATTCATGAATTTATGCCATCTGGTAGACACGCTAAGCATTGCAGCCTATTAAATCCTAATCATTATCATTTAACAGATCAGCCGCCCGTCAGCCAGGCATGAACCCAGGCTGGGAAGGCAAACGCAACGGGGCTTGTCAGAGGTGAGGAGCGTTGCATTCCAGGTATCTGCCAGGTACATACTGGGCATTTGCTCGAATAAAGTGTGTCGGTGCAGTACAATGTATCTGTGCTGGATTTTGATCTGTAACCGCAGACACACTCCAACAATTTCAGCTTAAGTGGCTAACGAAACCACTGGATACATTTTGACAAGATGGCACTTCATCTATACCGCAAACCACTTATCCAATTGACTTTGCGGTTTAGTGGTCTATGACTTAGGAAGTGATACCCATCTTCAAAGCTGCCACTTATTCAAATGCACGCTTCTTCACTTAGCGCTTGGTTCAGCGCTAGAAGCTCCCCCTTGTGTCACAAATACAGTTAGCACATTTTCATTCATTCATTTAACTGCAGATAGCTTCAGAGCTGCAAAATAGGGACAAGAAAGGTAGTGTAGGTGAAAACATATGCTGATGGTTGTAATACATTGTAACCCCTTCTCTCCCAACACGGTTTAGGGTTAACCAGCCGGGCATAATACCTTTATTATTGGCCTGGTTAAGCCTCTCACCACCACACCCCTACACCTCCATCCTTCCCCACTACCCCACAAGCCTTAACCCCAATCACTATCACTCCCCCCACCTCCAACCTTTCTCACTCCCAACTGTACCTACTTCCTAGCTCAATCTCTGGACCCACCATTCAACTCCCTCACTCCCCACCCCACCACTCTCATTCCTCAAACTTTCCTGACTTCACACACCACATCTCACTTTACTCACGTTCTCATCCCCACCTCCCACCTCCCTTACTCCCCTACCTCACCTCCCACTCACTCACTCACTCACTACCCAAACACCCTCCCCCACTTCCCACTTCCCTCACTTCCCCCCACTTGTCTCACTCCCCCGCAACTTCTACCTCCCTCGCTCCTCATTTCACCTCCATCAGTGCCCCTACCTGCTTCTTCCCCCACTCCCATCTCTTTCACAAACCCCACCTTCCACATCCCATACACCCCCACCTAACTCACCACCACCCCATCTCTTTCACTCACCCCCTTCCACCTCTATCACTCCTCCTCCACCTCTCTCACTCCCCATCCAACTTCCACTTCCCATACACCCTTCCATACTTCACACCTCCCTCACTGTTCCCCCACCTCCCACAAACCCTCCCACACTCCCACTTCCCTTCATCCCCACCCTCACTTCTCCCCTCACTCATTTCATCTTCCCACACACACACACACACACACACACACACACACACACACACACACACACACACACACACACACACACACACACACACACACACACACACACACACACACACACACAATTTCCCCCTCTCCACAATACCCACACAATATTCCCCCCTCCTCAATACTCAACCAATTCCACCCCTGCACAATACTCAACCAATATTACCCCTCCACAATACCCACAAAATCCCCCCCCCCCTCCACAATTATACCACAGACACACACACAAACAACATTTTACCTTGCGGTTTGAATGACTCTGGTGCAATGTCAGTCCCATGCATGGATGCAGAATTTAGGCCCGACTTCTGGGAGGGTTTAACTTTCATCCCAGACTGGTGGGGATGGAGGCCCAATGCAGACAGAAGGGGAGGGAGGTCCACTGCAGCAGCAGTTGGGGAGACCTGGTGGCCAGCAGCAATCAGAGACCCAGAATGCAGATGTTATGCATGACCTCTGGCTGGCCCCAACTTCCAGCGCTTGCTGGTTGGGACCCTCACAGCTGCCTTGTCAATTGTCCCAGCTCTCCTGCCCTAATACAGTAGCTCCTTATCGACAGGTGAGTGAAACAATAATTCTGTCCAGCTGTCATTTATCTCTCATTTGTCCAATCAAACAAATCACCAACCACACACATTTACCTGACTAATCAACTTCTCCTGCCCACCAGTCCTGCAACGTCTAAACTACCAATTAGAACTATGCCTTACCTATCCTACCTAGAGACCTTACAGCTAGCCCCATCAATCCAAAAGCCTCCAAATTAGAAAAGGGAGAGCAGTGTTTAAGAGGTAACATCTATGTCTGCATGTCATCCCTAAACAATATGTCCCAGGGCTCTCATTCAGCTTTTAAATATACAGACATTTCTTACACTAGTTGTGAGTCTAAGCAGAAACCCCTCATCTACCAGCCCTCCCCTGTCTTTGTAACTCATTACTATTGAGAAGCCTACTTCTACTATGTTGAGTAGTAAAAAGGTCAAAACTGGTAATTACTGTATAAAAAAGTAATGACTGATTTTTTAAAATTCTTATTAATGTTTTTCTGTATATTATTATAAATATATTTTAGATCTTGCTGTAACTGGATGAAAATAAAGGGATTTAAGAAGATGTCCTACTCAACTGCTGCCCTGTAATTCTCTTGCCATGGTGTAACCATGATTAGAAGGCAACCTGGGAAAGAACCAGGATAACACATAACAACACAAAAATATTACAAAACATAGTGACAGGCAGTCTATGAATGTATAGAAGTGATTACATTCTGCATTAAGTCCAGATGTCATCTTTGCTGACTGTGCCCTCTGATTCTATTAAATCTTGGCTCCTTTCTGTGACGGGTAATGTTATCTAAGGATTTACTGCCACTTTCATTTTCACTTAGGAGAAAATCTAATCATACAGACAATTTCTCACACTGGAAAAATGAGTATAGCAAGGTCGAAGCTCATACTAGGTTCTGCTGTAAAAAACTGAAATAACTAGATTTTGTATTAATTATTTTTGATTAGTTATCTGTTGTAAAAATCCCATATTAGTTTCAGTTGTAATACAAAATTAGAATCCAGACTAAGTCGAAGAAAGTCATTTTCTGCTTTGCTTATTGGGACAAAAAAAATGTGTTTACTATGTACTGTACACAGCAAGCCAGAAGTTACCATAGTAATGGTACATCAAAGGTTTGTTTGCAGATTTTTTCCCTTATAATGTCAGAGTTACTACAGTAGGTTAGACCACAAAATGTTACTCACTTGCTCCCTGTGTCAAAATTGCACTAATCCTATTATTAAATGGAATTATATATCAAAAACACGCAGACGTGTATTTTGAAAGCACAGATAATAACAAAGGGAAAAGTACAATTGTATGTCATGATTGAAATAAATTCTTCTAAAAACAAAATGTACAAATCAGGAGAAGTTTGTTACAAATCTTTCATATAAATATTCATGGAGTGCTCAAAGCAATTATTATCGCATTGCCCAACAATTACTGTAAGCAAATTTAAGATTCCAATCCAATACATTTCACAACAATAACGTTTGCAGGGGGCAAGCATATAGTGTACATTCTTAAATTATAAACTCTTTACATAACCTGAAAAAAAGCATTTTGAACTTGTAATATTATATATCACAGTAAAATAATATTAAGTGAATTAAAATATGTTTTTGTCTAGATAGTGTTTTATAATATTGTAAAGTTTCCATTGTACTGATTAGATTTCTCTTATGATATCAAAACCAACCAGGTTAAATGCATTTGAATGTTGTTGATTTTTTTTGTAGTGAATTATAATAAATGTAATTACACTAATACACTGTGGGGCCTATGCAGAAACCGGCGAGAAGCCCTATCTCGCCAGTTTTTTGGCAAATATGCCTACAGCAATTCAGTAAATGCTGAAAAACTGGCGAGACGAGGAAAATCCGCCAATTTTTGTTTCCGGAAAAAAAAACTCGCCGCGCGGGTGGCAAGAAGCAATATCTCGCCAGTTTTAAAACCCACTGTATTCTAGTAGCCCCGATCAGCATCTCGATGCTGATCGGCGCTATAAAATGGAGAGATTTTCTCCAAATCGCTCCGCCAACAAAAGTTGGCAAAAAGCTGGTGCTGAGCGGCGATACGGGACATATAAAAAAAACCAGGCCCTTTTCCAGCCTCGGATTGATGCAGGGGGGCTCCAGAGCTGATACCCAGTAATACCAGCACCGAAGCCCCCCCCCATGTATCCGAAGCAGGAATAATGCATTAACAGCCCAATTCATTACCTTAGCGGCCAACCGCAACCCATAAACAAGCACTGTTGGGGCGATTACCCACTGCACCCATCCCTGCTAACCACTATATATATACACTGGCGACACACTTTATTCGAGCTCGGCTAGTCCCACGAATTCGGGTATACCCGGGTGTATTGAGGTTTGTGACTGTTTTCTGCCCGAGTGCATTGAGTTATTTTCCGGCAGGGATTGAAGCATTTTATTCCCGTTGGCTGCAATACTGCACAGTACATATATATATACTGCATTACAATTCATGAATTTATGCCATCTGGTAGACACGCGAAGCATTGCAGCCTATTAAATCCTAATCATTATCATTTAACAGATTAGCCGCCCATCAGCCAGGCATGAACCCAGGCTGGGAAGGCAAATGCAACGGGGCTTGTCAGAGGTGAGGAGCGGCGCATTCCAGGTATCTGCCAGGTACATACCGGGTATTTGCTCGAATAAAGTGTGTCGGTGCAGTATATATATATATAAAAATAAATAATACACCAGTAACCCCGTAAGTTCCCTCTGAAGAAGATGGACGTGCGTCACAGAAGAAGAAGCCTGAAGACCCCACATTGGATTACAAAGGTTTATTATTTTATGGGTTCCTGGTTCCTGTCTTTGGATTAGTTGCAGACATAGCGGTTCCCCCGGAAGTCGGTCATTGGTCATCTAATGGTAAGTAAAGTAAAGACATGTATTTTATTTAAGTTGTAACTTTTTGTTTAGTTTTTTTCTCACAAGTCTGATTTCATTTTTTAATGTCCATTTCATGCCCATGTATGTATATATATCCCTATTGAGTTATATACATACATGTTTATTAAAGGGTTGTTTTTCACATGTTTATTGCATTTTTTCATGTCTTCTACAAGTCTTTTCCCTGTTTGGTTACTATTGTGTGTGTGAAATGTAATGTAGAAGTAGTTATAATAGGAAAAAACCTGGCGCTTACCTTAAGCTTAATATATGAGGTTTGCTTACAATGTGGCAGTAAGTTAGACCACGGCTCTATGACAGATGCTTTGAGCCAGCATGGAGTTCCCCTCTGCTGCAACCCCAGGGAAGGGTTAATCCGGAACCCTTTTAAAGATATAGAGACATACAAGCAATGGGGGAGCGTGGGATTAGAAAAACATTTGACAATAAAAAACAATAAAATACAATAAAATTAATGTGGTTACAACAATATTGCTGGGGGTTGGTGAAAATATTAAATACACTTACACGGCCATGTGCAAGCGGACACGGTAATGTGGTTTCTTTAAGCAATTCCAGTCACTCCCAACAACAGGTAATGGTGGTTTAGAGGGTTTTGAAATAAATATATAAATATATCTGTACTCACACGGCCATGTGTGAGTCCTTGCAGGAAATTGGTAACTTTGGGGTTAAATTAACCCATCTGCATCTCCCCCCAGTGTAGACTCTTCTTTGTTTGCAACCAACGTGGGATTCTAACTCCAGTCTTGGGCATCAGATGGGGACTCTCCCCAGTGGTGGTAGTAGGGGGGGGAGTAGGTAGAGAAAGTGAGGCACGTTGTCAGTGGGGTTTAAAACACATTTAATTAGTTTTAAAAGCAATTGGTACAACAAGACTCACATACATACATAGTGGTTGGACCCCTGGCCTCCTCGTGCAGTCCAGGATACAGTTTAAGCAGCCGTTATTGCCAATCACGCGTCCGTGATGCAGGAGGAAAAAAAAAAAAAAAACTTTTTCTCCTTATCTGCAATGGCTGCCTGGTTGATCCGGCTACGGGATAACCCTGACGGGGATGGGTAATTTACTTTTTATATTAAAGGATTTGGGCACTTTTGATAGCCAAAATGTTCTAACTAATTTATATGTGTTTATAAATCTACATGGTAAGAATTTTTTATCTAAATGTTCAGGTTCAAGGAGCAAGTACACTTTGAACTATTATCACCAGATAACCAATTCTGACATATGATTAGATGGACCCCATTGGAGGTCTTAAAACCAAAATACCTGTGAATTTTAATTTTAGTAGAATTTGTATAAAATTGTTTAAATGTGTGTGAAGTTTACAAATAAATTTGACAATACTCTGATAAAATTATCTCATTAAATAATCAACAAGTATGTATTTTATTGCAGTCATCTATTAACCCCTGATGGTTAGGGATATTAATTTAAGTATACAAGAATGTTTTAACTTAAACCAATTCTAAAAGGCAAGACAGTGTGATTACAGAACATGAATTATGTAAATCTCGTTTATAAAAAAAAAAAAAAAACTTTGTAATTAGGGCTTTATTAAACACAGCCCGCCCCAATTAGACTTTGATTACACAGGGGGTTTATAAAACTCAGAGACCCCTCCACGTCAGAATATGAGCCTGAGGAAGTCGATGATTCGACAAAACGCGTAGCTCTAAAGTTCCTGCTGAATTTGGCCCAACGTGGCTCCCGTAGCCGGATCAACCAGGCAGCCATTGCAGATAAGGAGAAAAAGTTTTTTTTTTTTTTTTTTTCCTCCTGCATCACGGACGCGTGATTGGCAATAACGGCTGCTTAAACTGTATCCTGGACTGCACGAGGAGGCCAGGGGTCCAACCACTATGTATGTATGTGAGTCTTGTTGTACCAATTGCTTTTAAAACTAATTAAATGTGTTTTAAACCCCACTGACAACGTGCCTCACTTTCTCTACCTACTCCCCCCCCTACTACCACCACTGGGGAGAGTCCCCATCTGATGCCCAAGACTGGAGTTAGAATCCCACGTTGGTTGCAAACAAAGAAGAGTCTACACTGGGGGGAGATGCAGATGGGTTAATTTAACCCCAAAGTAGAAGTAGTTATGTCATTTCAGATGATGATGATTGCATGGGTTTATGTTGGGACCCTGCCTTAATTGTTTATTGTGGCTTATTTGGTGAATTTCAATTGTGTATGATCTTGTTAGTTAGAAATAGATTTGTTTTTGCAAGGGTTTTGTGTTTGCATAACAATCTTGATTAGGGTTTTTGGTTGCGATGTGCTTGTAATGTATTTCGGAGGGCATTAATTGTGTGTTGGTAATTTATTATTGTCTACTTGCTTTGTTTATATTGAATGTTTACTTTCAATCGTGTATTTGTTTTGGACCATTGATTGCTATTGTGTACATCAGGGGTGAGCAAACTTTTTATGCCGAGCCCCCCTTTTCATCCATGAAATTTCTCGGGCCCCCCCTGCCTGATGTAATCAAAATCACATGACGTCCGCGCACGTGAGCTGGTTCAGCCAATGAGGGCGAACCAGCTTTGTGACGCCCCCTGCCACGCGTCTACAATCTCCTGCAGCCAAGTTCACAAATCGCTTGGGCTGCAGGCGTGCGCGCAGGCAGTATACTAGTATTGGAACACTGTTTATTTTATTGTTTGCTGGCATCTGGTAATATGTTTTTTTCTGGTGCACAAAGGCAGTCCATTTGAGGGGGCATTCATCCACCTCTTTGCTACATCCCTTCCCTCTCCCATTTGCTTTCCCCAGTGTCATCCACTCCTACCTACCAGATTTATGTATTATTTATTTATTCCTGTTTTAAACATTGCCCAGGGATCAGGGAACCCCATAACCAAACTCAAGGGGGGTACTGATGAATCTCCCCTGCTGATCAATACCACGAAGTGACCCCTCTGACCCAAAGAAGAACCCTCAGCCCCCCAAAACTCATCCTCCCAAGCCCCTCAATTCTGCCATCTCTGCCTGACCTTCATCCCACTGTTTAGCCATTGAGTCTCTCCCTCCCCCCAGTGTCTCTCCCTCACCTTCCCCAGTGTCTCTCTCTCACCTTCCCCCCAGTGTCTCTCTCCAACCTCTCCATCCCCCTCCCCCCAATATGTCTCCCACCTCTCCATGTCTCTCTCCCCCTCCCCCCTCCCCCCAACATGTCTCCCACCTCTCCATATCTCTCCCCCCAATATTTCTCCCACCTCTCCATGTCTCTCTCCCCCTCCCCCCAATATGTCTCCCACCTCTCCATGTCTCTCTCCACCTCCCCCCAATATGTCTCCCATCTCTCCATGACTCTCTCCCCCTCCCCCCAATATGTCTCCCACCTCTCCATGGCTTTCTTTATCTCCCCCCCCCCCAATATGTCCCACCTCTCCATGGCTTTCTTTATCTCCCCCCAATATGTCTCCCACCTCTCCATGGCTCTCTTTCTGTCTCCCACCTCTCCATGGCTCTCTTTATCTCCCCCCAATATGTCTCCCCCCTCTCCATGGCTCTCTTTCTCTCCCACCAATATGTCTCCCACCTCTCCATGGCTCTCTTTCTCTCTCCCTCCCCCCAATATGTCTCCCACCTCTCCATGGCTCTCTTTCACTCTCCCTCCCCCCAATATGTCTCCCACCTCTACACACACAACACACAAATACTTACTTTCACTTTTAAGCCTGCTTCAGTCCCCCATGTACGCTGAAAACTGGGACAGGAGGAGGAGGGGCTGTCTCTGTGTAGTGAGAAGCCCCGCCCCCACAGCAAGGCAGACATCACACAGAAGCAGCCTCTGCACTGAGCTTCTGGCCGCCCGTGCACAGCTCTGCCCGCCCCCAGGTTTCTCCGCACGCAGCCCGCGCCCCCCCTACATAATCGTGCGCCCCCCCCAAGGGGGCGCGCCCCACAGTTTGCGCACCGCTGGTGTACATGATGGAAATATTATTTGCATCATGTACACATTGTTCAATGGTATGTTTTATTGCAATTTACTCTTTACTGGTTTGGATAGGTGCTTGCTGTATTCTCTTATGAGATGTGTTTTTATTTTCATTTGGCTTTGTTTGTAATTTGGGAGTGATGTTGTCAATTACAGATCGGATGTTTTAAATTGCTACATGCATATCCTTTCCCATTTCTTTGTAGATTGCTTAATCATACTTATATTTGACATATATTTATAAAGATATATTTAAAATATATAATATATATATATATATATAGAATGATGAAGCCACTCTACAAATGAATGGGTGCAGGGTGGCTTAACCCATTAATAACTTCAGCGCTTATTTTTATTTATTTATTTTCAAATGTTTTTATTAGGCATAATCATCTTTACAGACATTGGTTTTACATTATCAGTGTTGGCCTAATACAGTTGTATTTTCCTTGTTCATGTGGGGGGATAGAGAAAGAAAGGAAAGATACCCTATTGCCAAGTCATGGTCCCTGGGGTGTGGAAAAAGAAAGAGAAGAGGGGAGAGGAGGGGGGGGGGGGGGAAGAGAGGGAGTCATTCCACCCTCTCCTCATCTGGCCGGTTCCCGGCATCCATCTTTCACGGCCTTACTGTGGTTCAGATCCGTCTGGGGTTGTATCCTGATTTGGTTCGGATTAATGGGTTAACCAGGGTTCCCAGATGTTATAGAAACCTTCAGTTGAGCTTCAAGAAGGCCGTGAGTTTTTTCATACTCATAACATCGTTAACTCTTTTTTTCACTAGCTGTTTAGCGGGGGGCGCTATCTTCTTCCAAGAGTATGCGACTGAACACCTTGCTGCTGTTAGAATAAAGGAGATTAATTTCCATACTGGGCGATCGATGTCCTCTATCGGTCTGCCCAATAGGATGGTCAGTGGATCTATAGGAATTGTGAGGCCTGTGACCTCTTTTATCAAATCGTGTACCGTAAGCCAGTATTTCTGAATTTCTGGACATGACCACCAGATATGGGCCATGTCCCCTCTATGTCCACAGCCTCTCCAGCATAGATCTGAGGCCAGAGGGTAGATTTGTTTTAACCTCACTGGGGTAAGATACCAATGATACATTATTTTATAGATGTTTTCCTTCACCGTGGTACAGATGGAAGTTCCTGAGGCCGCGTCCCATATTTCCTTCCAGTCCTCTCTGTCAATAACTATGTCCAATTCCGCTTCCCATTTAAACATATAGTCGTGAGTGGTAGAGTTCGCCGGATTCTCCATGCCGGCATATATTTGTGTTATTAGACCTTTTTGATGTACTCCTTCATGACAGAGTTTCTCAAATTTTGTGAAAGGGGGGAATTTCAATGATGGGGACATTTTTTGTAGAAAGTGTCGAATTTGGAGAAACTTAAATGTATCCAGATGGGGTAATTTTAATTTGGTTCGCAATTCTTGAAGACTCAGGAACTGTCCATTGCTCAGCAGGTCCATGATCGCTCTGATCCCCATTGTTTTAAATAGGTCGAATTGTCGGGTTTCACACCAAGGTGGGAATTTAGGGTTGTCAAATATTGGAGTGAGCTGAGAGCAAGGGGACGAGAGTAGGAATTTAGTTTTAGTTTTTGCCCATATGTCCCAAGTATGTTTCATTGCCCCAGCCCAAATTTGGGCGCCATGTCATTTCCCCTGTCATCGCTCCAGAGAAAAGCTGGTAGAGAAGGTGTTCTGGAGTAGTGAGATTCAATTGCTAGCCAACATAGCTTGTCTGGGTCCGAGTTCCACATGACCGCCTGTTTTAATTGGGCTGCTTGGTAATATCTATTAATGTCTGGGACCCCCAGTCCTCCTTTTGTCCTAGACGCCATAAGAACCGACCTAGCTACCCGGGGTCTCCCTCCGTTCCAAATAAATTGGAAGATTTTATTTTGGATAGTTTTTAATTCAGAACCAGGGACATGGATCGGGAGCGTCTGGAAATAATATAATAATCTGGGGAGTATATTCATTTTAACTGAGATCATTCTCCCGATCCATGAGATCTGGTATTTATCCCATTTATCCAGATATTTTTTAATTTTCCTAAATAGGTTGGGATAATTATTTTGGTATAGGGAGCAATAGTTCCTCGATACATGTACTCCCAGGTATTTGATGTATGTAGGGCTCCACTTATAATTAAAGTTTGATTTCAATGTCCGCATCTCTGGTTCTGATAGATTTAAGTTGAGGGCTTCTGACTTATCACTGTTAATTTTGTATCCTGATATTTTGCCAAATTCCTTTAATTCTTTGTGTAAGTTGGGAAGGGAGATCTGGGGCTGCGTTAATGTTAATATGATATCGTCTGCGAACAATGAGACTTTATAGTTTATTCCACCAATTGATACCCCCTGTATATTTATATTGTCTCGTATTTTAGACGCTAGTGGTTCGATTGTTAGGGTGAAGAGGAGGGGGGACAAAGAGCATCCCTGTCTCGTTCCATTTTTAATTTCAAATTTTTTTGCTATACCCCCTGGGAGTTTCACCACTGCCGGCGGGCTGCAGTACAGCGCTCGGACTCCCGCTAGATACGTATCTTTGAAGCCGAATTTCTGCATTGTTTTGTCAAGAAATAGCCAATAAATTCTATCGAACGCCTTATCTGCGTCCAGGCTTAACAGAACCGCTTTGGTAGCTGTGAGGTGGGCATGATCAACTATATTTATAATTTTGCGGGTGTTGTCTGAGGCTTCTCTGCCAGATACAAACCCCACCTGGTCATTGTGAATTAATCTCAGTAGGATGGGATTCAGTCTATTTGCCAGGATTTTGCTGTATAGCTTAAGATCGTTATTTAGTAGGGAGATTGGTCGGTAGCTCCCACATAGCAGTGGGTCCCTACCCTCTTTGTGGATGATGGCGAGAGTGGCCTGGGTCATTGATGGGGGGATTGGGCTGCCCTCCATGAATGAATTGAATAAGCTGAGTAGGTGTTTAATTAGGATCGGGGAGAATCTTTTGTAATAAACATTGGAGAAGCTGTCGGGGCCAGGGGCTTTTGAGATTTTTAATGTTTTTATTGCGTCCGCCAGCTCTTTTTGGGTAATTTTTGCGTTAAGCATTTGATTCTCCTCCTCTGTCAGTGTTGGTAGGAGACAATCGGACAGGTAATTACTAATAGGTTCAGTGGCTGGTGTCCCCGTGTTCCAACCCTGAGTCTTGAGGTTATAAAGTTTAGTATAAAATGCGGTAAATTCCTCCGCTATTTTCTGTTCGTTATAGATTATTTCTCCAGATTTATTTTTTATCTCTGTGATCTGGGAACGCTTCTGTATACCTCTTAGTTTGCTCGCCAAAAGTCTGTCGGCCTTATTGCCCTTGTCATAGTATTTCTGACTAGTCCATGTAAGAGCTTTTTCTACTTCTTCCATTTGGGCTTGTTTTAGCTCATTCCTGGCTGCGGTCAAGGTTTTATAAATCTTTTTTGAGGGGTTGGATTTGTGCTGTTGTTCCAGCTTAATTATTTTAGTTGTCAGATCTGTTATTAATTTCACCTTGGCCTTCTTTCTGTGGGATGCAACTGAAATAAAAGTTCCCCTAATTGCTGCCTTATGGGCTTCCCACAGAACAGCCGGAGAGTCTACTGTGCCCCAGTTGAGAGCGAAGTACTCCCTAAGAGCCTTTTTAATTTCTTTTTCTACCTCCGGGTGGTTCAGTAGGGAGTCATTCAGCTTCCAAGTGTAGGCGGTTAATTTATGAAATGGGGTGGATAGGGTTAATGTGATGGGGGCGTGATCTGACCATGTAATGGGGCCTAAGTCCGAATTTGTGCAGGCTTCCAGGATATTTTTGGTAGCAAAAAAATAGTCTATACGAGAGTATGACTGGTGGGGTGCTGAAAAGAATGTTTAATCTTTTTGGCCCTGGTGTTGGATTCTCTAGATGTCCATTAAGGAATATTCCTTGGTGATCATTTTAAATTGTTTCTCCATCCTCTGATGTGGAGCTCTGTGTTGGCCTTGTTGGCCTGAGGTTCTGTCCTCCGCAGAGTTTATGGCCATATTAAAGTCTCCGCCCACAATCAACGAAGATAGGTAGGTAGGGTCAACCTTTTCTAACACTGCTTTCAGGAATTCCATTTGATTATCATTTGGCGCATAGTCGTTGATCAGAGCGACCGGCGAGCCAGCCAGTGAGCCATATACCATTAGAAATCTACCCTCTGGTCTGGAGTGGTTTTGGTGATATTGAATGGGGTTCCTTGTTGGAGCATAATCGCTACTCCCCGCTTTTTACTGTTAAATGACGAGAAGAAACCCGTAGGGAATACATTGCTAATCAATTTGGGCAGCTCTTGGGATGTAAAGTGCGTCTCATGGAGAAAGATGATATCTCCCTTGGACTTTTTCAGCTCTTGGAGCGCCAGTCGTCTTTTTCTATTATTATTCAGGCCCTTTACGTTTAGTGATAATAGTTTAATTGCGGACTGACTAGCCATTTGGGCGAGAGAGTTTAGTGTCCATCGGGGTCTCGCCCAATCCCACCGCGGAGATCCTGGTTCGTTGGTTCAGAGAACCTTTTTAACACTTCTTGATGGTGCTGTTTGAGTATGGGTGTCAGGCCCGCCCAACGAGGGGTTGGGTGGGAGGGGGGCAGGGAAGGTCAAGAGGGAGGGGGTAATAGGCTGCTGGGACAGGGTCAGCAGCAAGAGGCAAAGTGGGATGAGGTCAGCTAAGGACCTCCAATAAGTACGGCTGGGATTGGCTACCGGCATTTGGGCGTAAGGCCCAATGGGGGGGAATCCGATGGTTCAGGTATGGGCATGCAGGGAAGGTGTGGACCCTTGTACTTGCTTAGTGTAAGCTCTACCTTAGTTTAAGAGGGGAGGGGGGAGGAAGGGGAGGGGGGAGAAGGGGAGGGGAGGGGGGGAGAAGGGGAGGGGAGGGGGGGAGAAGGGGAGGGGAGGGGGGGAGAAGGGGAGGGGATGGGGGGAGAAGGGGAGGGGAGGGGGGGAGAAGGGGGAGGGAGGAGAAGGGGGAGGGAGGGAAGGGGGAGGGGGAGGGGGGAGAAGGGGGAGGGGGGATGGGAGCGGAGAGGGAGAGAGTCAGAGTGATAAGAAACAAAGCAGAATAGTGCAAACATGTCCCCAGGAGCCATATCAAGTACTGATATAATTCTGCATAACCCTATTGGCCAGCTTAATAGCTTGTTCAGTGCTTATTAACCATTATTGTTATTAAGGGGTTAAGTAACACCACAATATATTTGCTATATGGTGTGGGTGGGTTATGTATAGTTTATTAATAATTGTTATGTTTATTGCGGGTGTGCATATTGTTTTGAATGTGGGAATTGGGGGTAGGGGGTATTGTCCCCAAGGGACGGAAGGTAGGCCTCCCGGTGTGTTGGGGTGATTGTGGTTATGCCTCACGGGGGGTTGTATTTATGTTAAAGTATTTATGTGTTTTTTAATTATTTTTTTGGGGCACAGACTTGATACTGCAGGCAAGCGGGGACCCCTGCGGGAACACACGAGGGCCACCGCCAGCCTATAGAACCATTCCTGTGCCTAAAAAAATTACTATGGGTTATGTATAGAAGGGGGTGTTTAGGGATTGTTGGGGGCACAGAGGCTGATTGTGTTGTGTATTGCAATGTTTATTGGGGGCAATTGTCCCCAATAAACATGCTACTGTGACTTAACCCCTTCATTGCCTTAACGGATAGCCGCTAAGGTAATGAAGCAGCATTACAGTATTTGTATTCATAGTGTACATGTGCAGAGGGTCTCCGTACATGAACCGTGTTGGTTTTAAGTCCGGGGACCCCCTGCTTCCCAAGATATAGTCCCCCTTATGGGGTGCCGGTATCTCCTATGAATGGAAATGTCCCCCGTCACGTGATCGGGCTATCTCCATGCATAGGAGATACCGGCACCTCATAACAGGGCCTGTATCTCGTGAAACAGGGGGTCCCCGGACATAAAACCAACACGGTTCATCTCCGGAGACCCCCTGCACATCTGCAATATTAATCCAATTGTTATGTAAATATTTTTTAATTGCCGGCGAGACTTGTGCAAATAGAGGCAAATCTCGCTCTCTGCTGACAGATCTCGCCAGCGGAGCCCTTCTCGCCAGGGCTTGCCATCTCTCTGTCAGATTCCTCTCACAGATATGCGCACCTTCCTGCATACTGCGAGGGGAATCCGCCAAAAACATGCAGAGTTCTAAGTCTGGCGAATGGCCATTCACGCAGTTTACTGCATAGGCCCCTGTGGATCACCACATTTCATCTCATTCTACAGTACATAATTTGCACATCTCTATTTCTGGAGTATGGTACTTCAAATGATTTAATTTGACTTGCTCATAATATCATTGTATTACATATAACATAAAATATAATGTTCACTGGGGTTTTTTGTTTGTCTTTCTCTTGACCAGGGAGGCTGTGAGGGACCCCCCCATCCCCCTGCTAACTGATACCCTCATATAACAGACAAGTAACGACAGACTCAGTTTGGGAGGTATAAAAGGCTGAGGCTTTGTTTATTAAACAATAATAGAGTAACCACTAGTCCCTGCCAGAGTGCTCGCTTAATGGGTTAAGGGAAGGGTGTTAACCAGGCTTTGGCCTGCTGCCCCGTAGCTGGCTGAGCCCCCATGAGCCGGCCGTTGTCGCGAGTGGGTTCCCGAGAATCACGTTCAGTTGACCCCACCCACTCACAACAACCTCCAGGTTTTATCAGCTCAAGACCCATCTGGCAAGGGCAAGAACATACCCCACAAATGTCCACCACCAACGGGTCTATTTAACCCCTTTAAATTAGGCCTGTGCCACCAAACCCGCTAGGAACCTCTGCAGCCCTTCTTGCAACTCGTTGTTGAGCAAATCCACCCCAATCTCTGTTAAATCTACACTGTCAGCCCTAAATAGGCCGACAATTTTGCAATTAAAATCCGAGTGGCTGATCCGCAACCCCCCGCACTGCGTCACAAATTTTCCCACCATCTTGTTCAACTTTACACATGCTCGGTCGACTGCGCCCAGGGCCTTTGCACCCCTCCACACTGCTCTGCAAACTATGTCTGACCAGACAATCTGAATTGCCAGCCAAAGGGTGAGGATGCAAGCCAGGTCTTGCTTTATCGCATCGACCAGCTCAAAGTAGCATTGTACGGCTAGGTCGTTGCCCCCCGCATGAAGGATAAGGATCTGTGGTAATCTTCTATCTCTGGCCATCATCAATAGCTGTGGGAACCATTGACCCCACCGCAGCCCCCTATCTCCCCACCATAACAACTTTGCATGCTCTGCGTGCAACCCGAGGTTTCTCCCATATGAGCGTTTGATGACTCGCTTCTCTGCCCAGTTTTTGAGTGAATCCCGATGATCCATGGGTCTGCAGAAACTGCGAAGGCATAAGGATGTTGGAGGTTTATTCAAACAAGAGCTATTCCCCTGTTAACGTGGGCCTGATGTAGGACTGGTATCTATTAGCCTTCCAACATCCTATCTTCTTCATCACTGATAATGACAGCCCTTCGCGCGATGCTATTGTTGCTGCTCCAATCCGGAACGAATGTGTTCCGTACTGTGAGTGGCCTAGACCCTGGTGCTGAAGGTACATGCGGAAAACATGCAGGTACTGAAATCTAGATAACGGTACCCTATCCACGTGTAGAAGAAGTGGACCTTGCCCGTCTGGCCTGAACTCCATGTATTAAGCATATTAACTGGGCAAAAAACGGCCCCTGGCAGACCTAGCAATGAAATCCAAGCTCCCTTCCCCTGCAGGTCAGTTTTTGACCTTTGAATGTGCATCTTAACCGACACGTCCCTTATAATTATGTCCTTGAGCTGCAAACTCCTTCTCCTCTGCGTGATATGCAGACTAGCTCCCGGGCTTGCAACGCTGCAAAGAAGGCCAATGCAAACTTCAAGCGAAGAAACCTCACCTCGAACATGGAAAAACACACTCACTCTGCCATCTTCATTAAACCATTTAGGATTGCTGGCGTTACTGCCCTTCTGCTGTCTTTTGATGTCGCCGCCTTTGTTAACCCTGCTAACATCCTTTGACTAAGAACGCCTTTGTCGGATCCTCCTTGCCTTTTAAGCTCAAGAAGAAGGAAACCCCCATCAGTTTCTTCCCTATGGATCCTCCTGTTAACCCCTTTGCTCTCAAGTTTAAAAGAAATGACAGTAAGGTCCCTATTCCTGAAACCTCCAGTCCCAATTCCCCAGCTAGACTTTGATAATCGTGCCAAGTCACTCTGTAGGCCCCCCACATACCCGGAGCCAGAGAGGATCATACTAGCTTGGTCACTGGGTCATCTCAAGTTCCCACATGTCTACTGGGCATGGACTGCCGTTTGGCTCTGCCTCCGGTACCAGCTTCCGAAACAGCACCATGTATCCCAGGATTAAGCATCAGCAATGTTATTTGCAACCCCCGGGACGTGCCGTGCCTTGAATGCAATGTTTAAGTGCAGGCATGAAATAACAAAATTGCACAGAATGGTCAGTACCGGTGGGGAGCGTGAACCGAAATTGTTCACTGCTTCTACTATCCTCTTGTTATCTGACCAGAAAGGGAATTCCTTATTTGCAAACACATGACCCCACAAACGCACCGCGACAAGCAAGGGGAATACAGCGGAGTCTCCCTCCAGTGGAGAGGCCATTGCTCCACGCACCATGCCCTGTTAATGTAAGCCCCAAAACCGACTAAACCTGACGCGTCTGTGAACAATTTTAGCTCGGTGCTATGGGCTGGGCGCCCTCACCACAAGGTTCTGCCGTTATAACACCTTAAATTAAATCCAGCCAAACCGCCAGATCTTTGCGGATTTCAGTGGGGACCCGAATGAAATGGCTAGGACATTTTACCCTAACCATGGCAGCAGAGAGGTGCCTAGCAAACACCCTTGCTGCCGGCATGACTTGTACTGCGAAGAGTAAGTGGCTAAGCAGTGCTTGAAAATGCCTCAATGAGGTATTTTTGAGGGTCATGAATTCCTGGAGCAGCTTGCTTAGGGCGACCAGCTTTTCCGGCGGGAACCTGTACTCCATCCTCACTGAGTCAATCTTGATGCCCAAAAAAGTAAGGACGGTTGTCGGACGCACCGGCATTTCGTCGGCCAAGAGAACGCCAAACTCATGCGCCAAGGCTGAGAATTCAAACAGCCATCTTGCACATAAATCTGAACCCTAGAGCCAACAAAAAGGAAGTTGTCCAAGTAGTGCATGGCCCCTGCTGCCTGCACCCTTTTATGCGCTACCTATTCCAGGAAGGTGCTAAACAAAAACAAAAAATGCGCATCAAATCGGCAAGCATAAATTGACGTAGTACTGGTTCTCGAGCATGCAGCCTAGCAGGTGGAAACACTCTGGGTGAACCGGCAAAAGCCTGAAGGCCTATTTGATGTCTGCTTTTGACTTTAATGCCCCTTTAGCCATCCTTTCAACTAGTGCTGCCGCCTGATTGAAGTTTGCATGTCACCGAACACAACTCTTGATTGATACCGTCATTCACTGACAACCCCTCTGCGGAGGATAGGTGTTGGATTAACCTATAGGTTCCCACCTATTTCTTGGGGACCACCCCCAACGGGGGAATTTTGAGATTAGGAAAGGGGGGAAAATCGAAGGGGCCTGCCTTTCCCCCAATTCAACTTCCTTCCTAACCTTCTCCCTAGCTACATTACCATGTATCCTGACCGATTTCAAATTCCATCCACCCTCTGATCATTCTTGATACACAAACAGAATCCTGAACCCCTCCTTAAACCCAGCTAAAAGTAGCCAGGCTGCTTCCCTATTGGGGTACCTTGCTAGCCACGGTACAACAAAAAGAAAGATGCTGGAAAAAGCGCTTTAGCTTAGTAAACAATAAAACAATACTGTGAAATGTACTCTAATAATTCAAGAGTGCAAAGTAAACTCATATAAATGAGCCAAGGCTGCCCGGAAACACTAACCGAACCAAATCAGAGAAAACAATGCAGATAACAGATACAAACTGGTGCCTTAAAGATACAGTCCAAGCAAATGTCCAAATGCACTAATAAGTATATGGCATCTAGTCCTTATTGGATGATAATCATATGCACCTGGACTGGTTTGCAGACTTCGTGATATGTGAAATCAAACACAAAGAAAAATCATAGTGTATACTGCTAGTTAAAATTACATATAACATAAAAAACATACACACATAAAACTCCAATGACAAATATCAACATAAAATACAAACACAAACAGAAGCTAAATGAACAATTAAACTAATTTATTAAAAATACTGAAAACAATAAGAATGGAGATGGCTTGTTGAACATGGTCTGGTTATAAAACCAGAGTCCTAATTACAACACAGCAGTCAAATACAAGCATGTGAGTCCAACTGTGGCAAAACAGCTCCTTCTCTCTCCTCAGTCATCCGGAGGGGGGGGGGGTCTGCAGAACTTCCCAATATCCCCGGTGCACTCCGTTGTAATTTTCAAACCCGTGATGTGTTCGTCGGGGGAAAGCTGCTGTTTGCTAATTTGGCTGGAAAGATGCCCCACGCGTGAAACACTGCACGCATTCCTCTCCAAGATTGCCTTGACCTCTGACCCTATGTGTTATGTTTTGTCACTTCCTCATGGGAAATTACAACGGAGTGCACTAGTGATATTGGGAAGTTCTGCAGACCCCCGTGCCTCCATAATTCTGGCGTGCTTCCTCAATCATATCGTGGTACTTAAAGTGTGAGGCACAATTACGCTGGCCAGAATAATGAAAGCCTTTGACCAATTGCGAATGGTGCGTGGAAAAAGCCATTTTTTCCTGTCCTCTTTCTTCAACTCCCCTTTTTTGGTCAAACTTGCAAAGCTTCCCTATAGCCTGGAAGCAGAGATAATATCTCCATGTATTCCCCTGCCCAAATCTTGTCCTTAACCTCTTTAAATAAATATATGCCCAATGAGCTAGCTATGGTCGTGTAAGTGTCCTTGTACGCCACGTCAGATATCCTCTTCTCCTCAGTCGGTGTAGCCGAAGTGGATGCCAACAGAAGGAGGGCAAGCGTGGAAGGTAGCCATCCTACCTGTGTGGCCTGCCCTTCAGACACCTGCACCATGTTGCTAGCTATTTGCGGGGAACCCATGGCTTTTGAAGGCACTATAGCAGTTGCTGGTGCTATGACTGGCGTTACAACGGGCGCTGTGCTTATTGCTGGCATTACGACTGCTGCTGGCGATAATCCAGACATAGGTGTTTTCGCCCCAATATAATCGCTTGTGCTTCCTCCCACTCTTGGTCCCGCATCAAGATCCACTGCTAACAGTGACAGAGCTTGCCTTATGCCCAATATTGATGCTTCTATTAGATGTGCTCCTGCACTCAAGGCTGATTTACCCACAATCACCCGGGGTGTTGCTGCTGGGTTACATTTTGTCGACCGCTTTTGTGCCTGGGTGCGGGATGCCTCAGGCGGTGTTGCTGGGCACCTGTCGGGTTCTACTTGGCTGACTCCTCTACACTGCCTCTATTAGTAGGCCTCCCCCAGCGTCTGGAGTGTACCAGTGCTGTCGACGATGTACACTGGCGACACACTTTATTCGAGCTCGGCTAGTCCCGCGAATTCGGGTATACTCGGGTATATTCAGGTTTCTGATCGTTTTCTGCCAGAGTGCATTGCGTTCTTTTCCGGCAGGGATTTAAGCTTTTTATTCCGGCTTGCTGAAATACTGCAATGCCGTAAAAATACACATGGTGGCGCTTGCGAGCTGTTCTCTGTGAAGCCGTCCCCTATAATGAATTGTAATGCAGTATACAGTATATACTGTACAGTATATATATACTGTATAACAACAACCCCTATAAGCCCTAACATACAGTACTGTACACATACAGTACTGTATACTGTATGCATATACATAAATGATACTACTGTATGGGCGGCGGGGGCATGATGTGTTTGCAGCAGAGAGAGATCCGCTGCTCTCTCTCTGCGCAAACATCGGCACAATAAAAATTATTTGAAATACATTTTTATTGATAGTGTAGATGTGCAGGGGGTCTCCGGAGCTGAATCGCGTTGGTTTTAGGTCTGGGGACCCCGTGCCCATATCCCTCTGCGTTTAAAGGCCCCGATCACGTGATCGCGGCCTGTAAACCAAGCAGAGCAGAGGGATATCGGCACCCCCTAAAGGGGCCTGTATCTCGGGGGGCACGGGGTCCCCAGACCTGAAACCTGTGCGCTTCTGCTCTGGAGACCCTCTGCACATGTACAGTATCAATAAAACACATACAATATACAGTATAAATAAACACTCGTTCTTTACCTTAGCGGCTATGCGCTATGGTAAAGAAGCATCATTTCTGTATTTTAATAATATTGTACAGTGAGCAGGGGGTTCCCTGCTCCTGCACAATATTATTAAAAGTTCAGAAATGATGCTTCATTAGCATAGCGTATAGCCGCTAAGGTAAAGAACGAGTGTTTATTTATACTGTATATTGTAGGACTTGCGGGAGGGGGGGGGGGTTGCGGGTGCACTTAACCCCTTCACGACCGTAGCAGTTAATACCGCTACGGTCGTGAAGGGGTTAAGTCCCCCCGCTACCCCCCCCCGCAAGCCCTCCCCAACCATCGTTGGGGCTAATACCCCATTCACCCACCCTCCCGCTACCCACAATAAAAAAAATACACACACACACAGCAGCCGCCAAAAAATAAATAAATAAATCTAAATAAATAAATGACAATAAATACATTTGAAATACATTTTTATTGATAGTGTAGATGTGCATAGCCGCTAAGGCAATGAAGGGGTTAAGGCATAATAAACAATTAATACATTCAATACATATTTTTCATGTCTGTGTTAAAACTCCCTGCCTTCTCTCTAATCTATGTAAAACCCCCTCCCCCTATTCTCGCTTTTAAAACTCCCTGCCTTCTCTCTAATCTATGTAAAACCCCCTCCCCCTATCCCCCTATGGTGTGTGTGCGTTAAGCTTCCCTGCAATCTATGTAAAAAAACCTCCCCCTATTGTGTGTGTGTGTTAAATCTGCCTGGCCTGTGTTTCTGAGTGCTCAGTGCTCTGCGTTAAAGGCCCCGATCACATGATCGCGGCCTGTAAACCAAGCAGAGCAGAGGGATACCGGCAACCCCTAAAGGGGCCTGTATCTCGGGGGGCACGGGGTCCCCAGACCTGAAACCTGTGCACTTCAGCTCCGGAGACCCCCTGCACATCTACACTATCAATAAAAATGTATTTCAAATGTATTTATTGTCATTTATTTATTTATTTATTTAGATTTATTTATTAATTGTGCTGCTGCTGCAAGTCCTAAACTCACACCAAGGGCCAAACACCCCCCTCACCCCCAATAAAAAAAATTCACGCACAGCAGCCCCACAATTAATAAATAAATCTAAATAAATAAATAAATACATGAAGAGAAATAAATATATACTGTACAGTATATACTGTATATATACTGGATATATGTATGCAGTATATATAATAACAATCCCTATACAGTACATATACAGTATATACTGTGTACAGTATATATATACTGTATACATATACTGTATATACATATATATATATATATATATATATATATATATATATATATATATATATATATATATATATATATATATATTATACAGTATACAGTATATACACAGATGATGAACCAATATACAAATACAGTACATGTAGAATGGTTATCAAAATCATACTGTCCTACAAATAACGCTTCTCTATACAGTACAGACAATAATAATAATAATCCATTTAATAATCCTAACTGATTTTACAATATAAAACATAACATTCCAATCCACACAGTACATTGCATTTACATTGTATA
Organism: Ascaphus truei; assembly: GCF_040206685.1. Taxonomy (NCBI): domain Eukaryota; kingdom Metazoa; phylum Chordata; class Amphibia; order Anura; family Ascaphidae; genus Ascaphus; species Ascaphus truei. The sequence goes on from NC_134483.1 coordinate 237,922,005, forward strand.
CTGTAAATGATGCATAGCATTAAATCTATGCACCATATACTGTACATTCTGCAAATGAATGTTAACAATATACAGTAATTGCAAGCCACTCTACCAGTAAATACTGTACAAACACTTCCAAACAAACACTTTAACCAATCAAGTAAACAAAAGTCAATATATACTATACAGTAAGTACCAACCAGAAAACACAATTTAAAACCAAAGCTAACCCTTACAATACCAAGGATTACATCTATCTAATTGTAAAAAACCTTATACATTATACACAGCATTGTTTAAAGCCCCCTCCCCCCTAAAGTTTCTGTTAAGCAGATTACACTGAAGGGAGAGAGATATAAAGGCCTAAAGCCCCTTCCCCCTAATGTTTCTGTTAAACAGATTACAATGAAGGGAGAGAGATATAAAGGCCTAAAGCCTTACCTGCATTGGTAAACCCTCCCTGCATTGGTAAACCCTCCCTGCATTGATGTCGTGCAGTGTATGTACTGTAAATGTGGGGAGGGGGGGGGGACCCAATGTGCATAATGTACTGTGAGGTCTAACCACCCTCACCCCCTACCCACATACTGTACCGTTACCCCCCCCCCCCCCATCCTGGCCATTGCCCCTCTGCTTCTGCAAAACAGACACAAAAATTAAAACATACAAAGTAATGTCCCCTAACCCCTTAATCACCATAGCGGTTATGAACCGCTACAGTCATGAAGGGGTTAACCCACCCTCACCCACCACTCGGGACGCCTACTGTACATACCCTCCCACTCTAACCCCCCACCCCGTGAGGCCTAACCACCCTCAACCCTCACCCACTAACTACCCACAAGGGAGGCCTACCCACATACCGTTGGGGAACCCCCTCCCACCCCCCACCCCCAGTCCCCGCAATCAAAACAATGCACAGCCCCACAATAAACAGCATTCTATTTATTAAATACATTACCCACCCCCTGTGCCCCCCCATAAATACAAGATTTATTCTTTTACATTCAGGGTCCATAACGCTGCCCCACGCTAGTCCCCGGTGGGCTGACAGGGCACCTGGACAGACCTACAGTTTACCAGCAGCATTCCACAGGTTCTGGAAGCCTGCTGGTGGATCCTGCCAGCACCATGGTGACCAGGTGGTCTCCTTGGGTCACCGTGAGCCACAATTGGGTCCCCACGGTAGGCCCAAGGATGTCTGGGAGCCCCGGGTCAAACCCACAGGTGTCTGCGGGGCCTCGGGTGGTTCCCATGGGGGTCTGGGGAACTCACGGGTGCTCACTACGGGTCCGCGGTGCCCCCACAGAAGTGGGACCACACATCATCATCCCCGCACCTACGGGTCGGAGGTGCCCCCACAGAAGTGGGACCACACATCGTCATGCCCGCAGACTACGGGTCGGAGGTGCCCCCACAGAAGTGGGACCACACATCGTCATGCCCGCATGTGTCACCCGTGGAACCACCAGCCTGCTACCCTTTAGGATACCCAAGGATTCCCCGCGGGTGGTCTCCAGAGGTCCCACGCAAAACCACGGAAGTAACCCTGAATGTAAAAAAAATAAACCTGGCCTATACTGTACATTCAATACATACACCCTCCCCCCCAACACCTACAGTACAATAATGTGCAAAATAACTATTAGCCAGATATGGATAATAGATTAATTGCCCATTATTAAAAACATTAACTAGCATATACAAATAAATAAAGTACTACTGACCTCATCAATACGAAGTGTCCGTTGCCAGCAAAATCCTTGTCTTGTCCACAACATACAGTACATAGCAAATACAAAGCCAATACATTGCAATTACATTCAGATATCAATTAACCCCTTAAACACCTTATCGGATAATAACCGCAAAGGTAATTAAGGGGTTAAGCCACACAGGCACGATACCCACCCTTCACCCATGAATTTGTACTGTGGCTTCATCATGCAACTATATATATATATACTGTATATATATACATACAGAGAGACAGAGAGAAAGAGAGAGAGAGAGATATATACAGTATATATATATATATATATATAAACACACGTTATATACCTTATATACCTGTACACATCCATGATAAACCAATATACAGTACAAATAAATGTAGAAGGGTTATCAAAAGCATACTGCCCTACAACCAAACACTTCTCCATACAGACACTACATTAAAATCAATTTCCTTTAAAAATCCTAACTGATCTCACAATCTACTGTACTGTATATGATCACAAACCAATGAAAAAACTCACATTCCAATATGCATAAAATCTATGCACCATATACATTCTGCAAATTAATCAAACGTAAACAAAAATCAATTAGCAATCATTATTTACATCCCTAAACAATTCACACTCAATCACGAACAATGAAACCATTAACAGATTCACGCCTAGAGCAGAACAATTAAGCCTTTGAAAAAATATAAGTACCGACAAAAATATAACCTTTACAAACCAAGCCTATCCCTGACCTTCCTCAAACATACAATACAATACCAAGGAATACATCTACAGTATCTAATTTTAAAATTCTTTAAACTCACAATAAAGCATACAGTAGCAGCATACTGTACACAAAATAATTTAAAACACATCTAATCCAGCTTTTAAAACAACATCATTTCTTACCCTGTACTGTACTGTATGTATATATCTCTCTAGACATACTATACAGTATACATACATACATACATACAGTGGCAAGAAATGATATACCACAAAAAAAAAAAATACACATGTTGAAAAACCTTTTGAAAAAATTAACAAGTTAAATAAAATACATTTCTTTACTGTAGTTCACTTACCATTACTTGCCCCCACCGACTCCCGTTGCGCAGCTTACTCACGAACCAATCCACGATCAGGAACCCATAGAATAATAAACCATTCAAAATAATAAACATTAATCTAAAAATCCAAACCAATCCACGGGTCTTCTACTTGTAATCCATCTTCATCTGTATTCTTCTTTCTTCTATCTCCTTCCGGGCGGGGCAGGGCGTGGTCTTCTTTCCATCATCGGCCACGCCCTTGTCTTTTTTCTTCTCCGGAGGTCCTTCCTCCGCGGCGTCTGGCTGCAAAATGAGACGACATAGGCTTTTAAAGGCCTATGACGTCACATTTTGCGTCATGGTTCCCACGGTCCTGATTGGACCGTGAAAACCATGTGTTTTGGCCGATAATAAAAAAATGATGACGTCACTTAAAGGGAATGAAAGCACAGCCAATCAGAATGGCTTTGCTTCAATTGCCTTTAAGATGACGTCATGAAAAGGCACATGGCCGTGCACACATGGTACTAGAGCCAATCAGAGCGTGGGAACTTTATCCCTACTCTGATTGGCTCTGGTATACCATGTGTCAGGGGCTTGGGGGAGAAAGGATGTGACGTCAATAAGGATAAAGTTCCCACGCTCTGATTGGCTACCGTACCACGTGACAGGTTTTCATTGACGTCACATCCTTTCTCCCCCAAGCCCCTGACACATGGTATACCAGAGCCAATCAGAGTAGGGATAAAGTTCCCACGCTCTGATTGGCTCTAGTACCATGTGTGCACAGCCATGTGCCTTTTCATGACGTCATCTTAAAGGCAATTGAAGCAAAGCCATTCTGATTGGCTGTGCTTTCATTCCCTTTAAGTGACGTCATCATTTTTTTATTATCGGCCAAAACACATGGTTTTCACGGTCCAATCAGGACCGTGGGAACCATGACGCAAAATGTGACGTCATAGGCCTTTAAAAGCCTATGTCGTCTCATTTTGCAGCCAGACGCCGCGGAGGAAGGACCTCCGGAGAAGAAAAAAGACAAGGGCGTGGCCGATGATGGAAAGAAGACCACGCCCTGCCCCGCCCGGAAGGAGATAGAAGAAAGAAGAATACAGATGAAGATGGATTACAAGTAGAAGACCCGTGGATTGATTTGGATTTTTAGTTTAAAGTTTATTATATTCTGGTTTATTATTTTATGGGTTCCTGATCGTGGATTGGTTCGTGAGTTAGCTGCGCAACGGGAATCGGTGGGGGCAAGTAATGGTAAGTGAACTACAGTAAAGAAATGTATTTTATTTAACTTGTTAATTTTTTCAAAAGGTTTTTTAACATGTGTATTTTTTTTTTTTTTGTGGTATATCATTTCTTGCCACTGTATGTATGTATGTACAATATATATGTCTAGAGAGATATACTGTACAGTATACATTCAGGGTAAGAAATAATGATGTTTTAAAAGCTGGATTAGATGTGTTTTTAATTATTTTGTGAGTTTAAAGTATTTTAAAATTAGATAGATGTATTCCTTGGTATTGTATTGTGTGTTTGAGGAAGGTCAGGGATGATGTAGATAGCCTTGGTTGTAAAGGTTGTATTTTTGTCGGTACTTATATTTTTTCAAAGGCTTAATTGTTCTGCTCTAGGCGTGAATCTGTTAATGGTTTCATTGTTCGTGATTGATTGTGATTTGTTTAGGGATGTAAATAATGATTGCTAATTGATTTTTGTTTACGTTTGATTAATTTGCAGAATGTACTGTATATGGTGCATAGATTTTATGCATATTGGAATGTGAGTTTTTTCATTGGTTTGTGATCATATACAGTACAGTAGATTGTGAGATCAGTTAGGATTTTTAAAGGAAATTGATTTTAATGTAGTGTCTGTATGGAGAAGTGTTTGGTTGTAGGGCAGTATGCTTTTGATAACCCTTCTACATTTATTTGTACTGTATATTGGTTTATCATGGGTGTGTACAGGTATATAAGGTATATACTGCACCGACACACTTTATTCGAGCAAATACCCAGTATGTACCTGGCAGATACCTGGAATGCGCCGCTCCTCACCTCTGACAAGCCCCGTTGCGTTTGCCTTCCCAGCCTGGGTTCATGCCTGGCTGACGGGCGGCTAATCTGTTAAATGATAATGATTAGGATTTAATAGGCTGCAATGCTTCGCGTGTCTACCAGATGGCATAAATTCATGAATTGTAATGCAGTATATATATATATACTGTGCAGTATTGCAGCCAGCGGGAATAAAATGCTTCAATCCCTGCTTGGAAAATACCTCAATGCACTCGGGCAGAAAACAGTCACAAACCTCAATACACCCGGGTATACCCGAATTCGTGGGACTAGCCGAGCTCGAATAAAGTGTGTCGCCAGTGTAACGTGTGTATATATATATATATCATTCATTGTAACATCGCCGGAAGAAGAGATCAGTGTATCTCGAAAGCTCGCACAAATAAAAGCATTTCGTTAGCCACAGAACGGTATCATCTATTTATTTTTTTATTTTTTTGATTATATATATATATATATATATATATATATATATATATATATATATATATATATATATATACTGTATATATCTCTCTCTCTCTCTCTTTCTCTCTGTCTCTCTGTATGTATATATATACAGTATATATATATATAGTTGCATGATGAAGCCACAGTACAAATTCATGGGTGAAGGGTGGGTATCGTGCCTGTGTGGCTTAACCCCTTAATTACCTTTGCGGTTATTATCCGATAAGGTGTTTAAGGGGTTAATTGATATCTGAATGTAATTGCAATGTATTGGCTTTGTATTTGCTATGTATGTTGTGGACAAGACAAGGATTTTGCTGGCAACGGACACTTCGTATTGATGAGGTCAGTAGTACTTTATTTATTTGTATATGCTAGTTAATGTTTTTAATAATGGGCAATTAATCTATTATCCATATCTGGCTAATAGTTATTTTGCACATTATTGTACTGTAGGTGTTGGGGGGGAGGGTGTATGTATTGAATGTATAGGCCAGGTTTATTTTTTTTACATTCAGGGTTACTTCCGTGGTTTTGCGTGGGACCTCTGGAGACCACCCGCGGGGAATCCTCGGGTATCCTAAAGGGTATCAGGCTGGTGGTTCCACGGGTGACACATGCGGGGATGATGATGTGTGGTCCCACTTCTGTGGGGGCACCGCAGACCCGTAGTCTGCGGGCATGACGATGTGTGGTCCCACTTCTGTGGGGGCACCTCCGACCCGTAGTCTGCGGGCATGATGATGTGTGGTCCCACTTCTGTGGGGGCACCTCCGACCCGTAGTCTGCGGGCATGACGATGTGTGGTCCCACTTCTGTGGGGGCACCTCCGACCCGTAGGTGCGGGGATGATGATGTGTGGTCCCACTTCTGTGGGGGCACCGCGGACCCGTAGTGAGCACCCGTGAGTTCCCCAGACCCCCATGGGAACCACCCGAGGCCCCGCAGACACCTGTGGGTTTGACCCGGGGCTCCCAGACATCCTTGGGCCTACCGTGGGGACCCAATTGTGGCTCACGGTGACCCAAGGAGACCACCTGGGCGCCATGGTGCTGGCAGGATCCACCAGCAGGCCTCCAGAACCTGTGGAATGCTGCTGGTAAACTGTAGGTCTGTCCAGGTGCCCTGCCAGCCCACCGGGGACTAGCGTGGGGCTGCGTTATGGACCCTGAATGTAAAAGAATAAATCTTGTATTTATGGGGGGGCACAGGGGGTGGGTAATGTATTTAATAAATAGAATGCTGTTTATTGTGGGGCTGTGCATTGTTTTGATTGCGGGGACTGGGGGTGGGGGGTGGGGGGTTGGAGGGGGATTCCCCAACGGTATGTGGGTAGGCCTCCCTTGTGGGTAGTTAGTGGGTGAGGGTTGAGGGTGGTTAGGCCTCATGGGGTGGGGGGTTAGAGTGGGAGGGTATGTACAGTAGGCGTCCCGAGTGGTGGGTGAGGGTGGGTTAGCCCCTTCATGACTGTAGCGGTTAATAACCACTATGGTGATTAAGGGGTTAGGGGACATTACTTTGTATGTTTTAATTTTTGTGTCTGTTTTACTGTACAGCAGCAGCAGCGGAGGTTGCCATGGGTAGTGGGTAGTGTATTGAATGTATTTATTGGTTATTATGCCTTAACCCCTTCATTACCTTAGCGGCTATACGCTATGCTAATGAAGCATCATTTCTGAACTTTTAATAATATTGTGCAGGAGCAGGATGTCCCCTGAAATTAGATTTCTGTCTCAGGGAACCCCCTGCTCACTGTACAATATTATTAAAAATACAGAAATGCTGCTTCTTTACCATAGCGCATAGCCGCTAAGCTAAAGAATGATTCTTTAATGATGTACTGTATGTGTTTTATTCACAGTATAGATGTGCAGAGGGTCTCCAGAGCAGAAGCGCACAGGTTTCAGGTCTGGGGACCCCGTGCCCCCCGAGATACAGGCCCCTTTAGGGGGTGCCGGTATCCCTCTGCTCTGCTTGGTTTAACAGGCCGCGGTCACGTGATCGGGGCCTTTAAACGCAGAGGGATACCGGCACCCCCTAAAGGGGCCTGTATCTCGGGGGGCAGGAGTTCCCCCGACCTGAAACCAGTGCGGTTCAGCTCCCGAGACCCCCTGCACATCTACACTATAAATAAAAATGTATTTCAAATGTATTTATTTGTATTTATTTATTTATTTATTGCGGGGATGCTGTGTGTGATTATTTTTTATTGTGTGTAGCGGGGGTGGGTGACGGGGTTTATAAATGTGAGTTTATAAATAAAATAAAGAATATTATTTCTAGGGGCCTTAGAACAGAAGTTCCCACGCCAATTGCGCGCTCATTGCTCTTTTGTTACAATGTTGCTGGTCTTGCGGGTTTGCAGTCTGGCAGCAAAAAGCAGTTTGTCGTACTGAGTGTGAGATAAATTAAGCAGTTCTTTTATTGCTGAAGTCGCCACCAAAAACTTTTATTTACAAATACAGTACAAAAACCGTGCAACACACAACAACATACAGTATCCTTTGTTTAAGTACAGCAGGTACTATAGGGTAAAACATGTACTGTACAGTACAGCACAATATTACAGTATGGTCTCACTGAAAGTCCTCCCCATTTTCCATCCATGGCCGATTCCTTGCATGGCGCAAAACGCCATTAATGCAGTCTCTAACGCCTCTCATTACAGGATCTGTAACAGGGTAATAGCGCTGCATTTCTTCCACAATCTTTTTCCTTAAATTAGAAGGAAGGGCCTTTTTTTGGCGATTCCCATCATAGTTCACTTTGAACACCCACTCGCAGTACAATGTGTAGGGAACATGGTGTTTACCTCCTGCACACGCGGGAAGCTCATTTATTTAAAATGCAGCAGCATTCTGATATTCATCAGCGTCTGTGTACATCCTAAGCTTCCCTGCCTGTGCATGTTACATGGGATCGCGCTATACAACACTATCGCGGGATCCTCCAGCCAGAGGGGCTATTGAGTTGCTCACCTTCAGACAGGCAAGTCCTCGAGCACATCAGCGCTGATATAACCAGGACCAGCGCTGATGTAGGGGACTGTGCGTTATTAGTTAGTTCCTCCACTTGGTTACAGATACAGGTCATCTGATCTTTGAGAGGGAGGGTGGTGCGCTTATGGGTTTCACTTACTAAACCCTGGTTCAACCATCCTTACACCACACTCCTTTGAGCTGAACATTTGGCTTTATATTATATATTAACCCTTTATCTGCTGAACAGCAATGCAGGGGGTTACAGCCTACAACATCACATTCATTGATTAGTGCTAACCCTCCTGTGCCGCTGCATACACGTTGGAAGTTGCCTTTATGCCATAATTCACCCTTTGTGCGCAGCACAGTATCACGCTCACGTCAGGGTATTTGCATATATATACCTAGTATCTGCATCTGGCTCCTTATACAGCGTCCATTGGGCAGCAACAGCAGATAACACTGACAACCTATATTGACACGAGTTAAGGTTTACCCTGGTCAACAACAACCTACCTCACCTACAGTTTAGGTGTCTAGAGGATTATTTTATGCCTTAGCCAATGCCATACTATCCTGTATCTTTCTACGCAGTATGTCCATGAGCCTGCACCTATGATCAATAGTGGGGGCTACACAGGTTCTCACCATAGACCTGGCTCACACAGCGCATATCTATATCAGGGACAGACATCACATAGGTCTAACCAAGCGCACATTATGCCATACTAAATATTGTACCTATCCTCAGTGTATCAATTTAGTACGTATCATACGCCTGGATACACTCGCAAGGAGAGTGTCTTCAAGTGGGCTCTCAGAGGCTCCTTTTTCCTATATTTTTAGGTAGCTACTATCCGTAGCGCTTGATCCCCAATATTTATTAGGGACTCTATTTACACCTACCCACCTTACCGTAGGTGGGGTATATAGGATACAGTCACGAGCTGTTTATCATCATTTAATTACGTTTTAACCCCCTATTTTTTATTCAAGGTTATCAATAAAGTATATTTTAAATTTACAACATTACATTCCGAGTGATTGAGTGCTGCAAGACTGGGTCCTTTTTCTTCTGTATGATGTTTAAATATGATCAAGGCATACTTGTGTGGTATACCAGCACTCCTCACCCTATACTTCTCCCTCAGCGCCGGTGACAGATCGCACAGGGAGATGTCGGGCTCTGTTTATATGCGAGCGGGTGTAGGAGGTCTTTTGGGAGCGGGTGTACTTGAGGCGATGGGCAATGGTAGGGTGTCTGGGAGGAAGCTTTCCTCTGGTAGTGGTCGCCGGGTTGTCTCCTGGCGTGGTCTTGACGGGGTTGTCATGTCCTCCTCAATAGCTTAGTACACTGCATCTTCTGGTGGAGGGAGTGTGCTTGGTGATGGAAGGGGGTCGAAGGTACCATGCATCACATCCATGTCACCCCCCTGCTCCAGCGTCGGGGAAACAGGGGCATTAACACCGAGCAAATAATGTATGCCCGCTATGTCAGCCTCTATCTTGTCCATCCGTTGATCCATCCGTTGCTCCATATGTAGCATCCGTTGATCCAGCCGTTGCTCCATTTGTAGCATCCGTTGCTCCATATGTAGCACCGAATCCAGAAGCAGATCTAGCTTTGCCAGCACAATAGAATTCCCGGGGAGATCCACAGTTAGCCCATTCAGGATCCGGTCTAACGAGCTGCTTGTGCATGGCATCTGGAGATCTGGGGGGATGGGTGCAACGGAGGATGAGATGGGTGTTCTTTGGAGAGAAGCGGCATCGATGGAGAGTGGAAGAGGTGACCTGGGGATGCCCGGTACAGGAGAAGCTGCAGCGTCGTCGAAGAGGGATGGAGAAGGTGACCGCTGGATTTCCGGGAGAGAAGCTGAGGCGTCCAAGAGCAAAGGAGACAGTGACCCGTGGATTTCAGAGGCAGCCGCATCTTCAGATGGAACCGGAGAAGATGGGGGTGGAGAAGCCGGGCTGAAGATTTCTGGGACAGCTACAGCAGAGTCGTCGAAGCTTATGGGAGCAAGTGGTCTGCGGATTCGGTGAGTTGGCTGCCATTCGTCTTGCGTACCGAGCACAGTACCGTATTTCTTCTTCACATAATAAGGCTGACGTGTTTTAAAAGCCTTAGCCTTTGGGGTCAGCAGAAGGTTTTCTTTGTTGGCCTTAGCCTGTCGCTTTGCCTTTGGCTTGGAAACGGTAACTGCCTTTCTCTTTTTCAGTGTGGCAGGCACAGCAGAGGTGAGATGGTTCTTTCGTCCATAGAACCGGGGCTGCTCCATGTAAGAGGGAGGCACAATGTAGTATCTGGACAATGGCTCAGATAAAGATCAGCAAGTGGTGGGCTATGCAACGTGTACAACCTTTTATGCATGGCGGCCAGGTACAGGTGTTGAAAGTGGGTGGTCTGTAATGTGAGTCATTAACATATAAATACACCATCCATTTTGTGGATTCACTGCACATTGAATACACATCGACTAAACATCGAATACACATTCTTGTGTTTGTATTTCTTTCTACAGTACTCGCAGCAATGCCTGTTAAGAAGATTTCAAATGATCTCAGCATGAGAATGAAGGATATGTACACGAGCGTAAAACGAATTGCAGATATCCAGCGCTGGTTAACTGCTTCTGGCCTCATTGTGCCATCAAGCACCGTGTGCTATCATGCACAAGGAAAAAACAGAGACCGCAAAAAGGCACCAAGGGTAACAAATGCGTAAGTATACTGTATTTATCAAACTTAACCAAAAAAAATATAGAAAACTGTAGTGTACATCTACAGTATACCGTATTTATATACTGTAGTATATTTATATTACAACAGTATATACTGTAGTGTACTGTATGTGTGGTCAATTTATATTTTTTGTGCAGCAGTATACACTTTTGGTATATTGCAATTCATCTTACAACGGAATATACAGTATATGATGTGTATTTATTATGATATAACAACAGTATACCGTATTTATATAGTATATTTATTATATTACAACAGTATATAGTGTATTTGTGGTCAATTTATATTTTTTGTGCAGCAGTATACACTTTTGGTATATTGCAATTCATCTTACAACGGAATATACAGTACTGTATATGATGTGTATTTATTATGATATAACAACAGTATATTTATATAGTATATTTATATTACAACAGTACTGTATACTGTATATTTTGTCGATTTATATTTATAGTACAGCAGTATACATTTTTTGTATATTTATATTTACTGTATACAGTATTACAACATTACATGTACAGTATACAGTATACATTTTATATTGCTGCATATTAATAAGAGAAAATCTTCCCCCAACGGGACAGGTAGACGGCAGCACAGCAATAGATGAAGAGAGGCTGAGGTGAATTAAAAATAGACTTTAATCAGACATCGTGCTGACAGGTCCTCTGACGCGTTTCGGTCCGGGGGACCTTTGTCAAAGAGTGACCTGGCAGCTGAAAAGATCCTCCTTAAATAGTGAGTGCAAACTGGTATTAATAACTGGTATTAATAACACAATATAATTTCTTTGCATTGTAGGGAGACTACTCTTCTGGTGGACAGAATAAGTGAGGAGAATGATGAGAGGAGCGCATTAAGGGTTAAAAACACTCTGCAGGAAAACCACAATCTGACTGTATCCGAGAGCAGCATAAAGAAGATGAGACGCAGAATTGGATGGAAATATGGACGTGTGAGGTTAGTACTGGACAGTACAGGAGGTACTGTAAAGTAAAAGTGTTGTTTTGCAAACTGTACTGCGCTGTGACGCTAACATTTTTTATTCATTGTCATTACAGAGCGTACCCCATGATACGGGACGCAAACAAAATCAAAAGAGTGCTCCAGGCCCAGGCATGGATCGACAGCGGTGAGACTTTCCAGGATTGCATCTTCACTGATGAGTCTACTGTGTCGCTGGAGAGATTTGCAAGATTTGCGTTCCACAAAAAAGGCCGCATAACTTTGAAGCCGCGGCCAAAACACCCTGTGAAGCTGCATGTGTGGGGTGCCAGCTCTAGGCGTGGACCGGGATGCATTGTCGTCTTTGAAGGTACAATTTCTCAAATATAATGCCGCCTAATGCACTGTACTTGACTAGTGTTGCCTTACCGTATGCACTGTACTGTACTATTGAGCACTTTTCTTTTCTTGCTATAGGAATCATGAATAAAGATTTCTTCCAAGACAACATTGTGCCCGTGATAGTGCGATACATCACACAAGACTTTCCCAATGGTCATCGCTTTTACCAGGACAATGATCCCAAGCACACCGCGTCGACGGCGCATATCCTTGAGCGCGGCATCAACTGGGTGAAGACGCCAGCGGAGTAAGTGCAGTAGACCGTGTCCCATTTATGTTCCCGACTGTTTTTACTGTGTACTGTATCTCTTAAACTAATTGTCCTTTCTTTCCAATCACAGATCGCCAGACTTCAATCCGATCGAAATGGTCTGGCATCAGCTGAAGGACCACATCCGTAAAGTGGCGAAACCCTCCAAGAAGGACGAGTTGTATAAAGCCATAATGAGTTTTTGGAACGATGAACTCACCTTGGAACGCTGCAATAAATATATAGACCATATTGCCACTGTGTTGCCCATTGTCATCGCGCGCAATGGGCAAGCATCAGGAAAGTAGTACAGTGCTGTAGTATTGTACAGTAAGTACAGTATGATACAGGTAAGTATGGCACAGATTTTTTCTTTCCCAATAGTCAGAGTATACAGTAGTTCCAGTATACAGTACAGTAGACTAGTTTGACAGTACTACAGTAACTGCCTACTAACTGCTCCATTTTTTTCTTTCCAGAGAAAGCTGCACCAGCCACCTACTGTACAGTAGTTCTACCATAATACAGTACGCACATACAGTACAGTACAGTAACTGAACAAAGTTTTTGTTTTCTTGTCGTTCCAGGAAAAAGGGTGCCCAAGGGGGACGGGGGGGCTTGTGTTCCGTCAAATCTGCTTGTGCAGTCAAATGTACAGTATATAAACAGCAGTAATGATGTACACAAAACCTCTCCTCTCTCAATGAACTACTGTACCGCAGACACAATGAGGATACTGTTACAGTATAAAGGGAAAAAGAACAGGATGGGTTATTTAACATTATACTGTGCAATATTTATACTGTATATTTATACATACTGTATTTTTATTCTAAAGGTATTCGAGAATGTACTGTACTGTATGAGGACCTGATGACTTTCAACCCTCTCAGACCCACAGAACGGATTATTTCACATTACTGTATATTTATCCTGTATATTTTCAGTAATTTAGAAGCAGTGGCTGTTCTGAACAGAACAGTTACTGTAAGCAAACGGATGCACATCAGATTTACATTTCCAATTCGAGAGGGGATTTTTCCAAAGCAGGCAGGCCTCCCTCTAAGGGAGGTGGATGGTGGGATGATACTGTACTCTGGCTGGCCTCCTGCTGAATCTTGTTACCGTAGCCTGCCCAGGGCCAGATTAACAAAACAATGGCTTGGATTGGATTAGCCAGACAATTGATGCTTGGCCAGGGAGGGATTAAAAACTCTAAGGGAGGGGGTGGGTGGTGTAGCTACTGTAGGATTGTACTGTCAGTATTTCCAACGGCAGGTCACCCTAATAATTGCATGAATAAACCCCCAAAGACAAGGCCCAAATATAGTACAGTATACTGTATACTGCATATACAGTACAGAGCTGTATACTGTATTATAAATAGATAATCATACAGTACTGTACAGTATGTATTATTGTGTGTTGAGGTTTTGAATTGCTGTTAACTTGAAATGTTTCACCATTGTATTGTACTGTATTTGTAAATAAAAGTTTTTTGTGGTGACTTCAGCAATAAAAGAACTGGTTAATTTATCTCACATAAAGTACGTGAATACGACCGCAATCACCATTGTAAATGGGTGCATAGGATGGAACGACAGGTGCTAAAGGGGTATAAATATGATATTTATCAGTGTTGATCAAAGAGAGTTGATCAGAAGGATTCCCCTTATAAAGTATACAGTACAGCACTCTATTGTCATTCATACAGTATACTGTAGTAAAGGGTAGACAACACATGGTCTTGCAGTATACTGTATTTCTACAAATCTGTCAGGTTGACCAGAATCACTGCGGATATCGGAAAATAATACAATTTTATTAATTCTACATAGAATTAATAAAATTGTATTATTTTCCGATATCCGCAGTGATTCTGGTCAACCTGACAGATTTGTAGTAATATACTGCAAGACCATTTGTTGTCTACCCTTTACTATACTGTACTGTACTGTATGAATCTTGTTAATTTATCTCACATAAAGTACGTGAATACGACCGCAATCACCATTGTACAGTAAATGGGTGCATAGGATGGAACGACAGGTGCTAAAGGGGTATAAATATGATATTTATCAGTGTTGATCAAAGAGAGTTGATCAGAAGGATTCCCCTTATAAAGTATACAGCACTCTATTGTCATTCATACAGTATACTGTAGTAAAGGGTAGACAACACATGGTCTTGCAGTATACTGTATTACTACAAATCTGTCAGATTGACCAGAATCACTGCGGATATCGGAAAATAATACAATTTTATTAATTCTACGTAGAATTAATGAAATTGTATTATTTTCCGATATCCGCTGTGATTCTGGTCAATTCTACGAAGGTGTATTAGTATTACACATAGTCACGCTGGGGCCTGAGCTGCGTTACTGACGGGAGGAGCTGGGTGTATTAGTATTATACATAGTCACCCTGGGGCCTGAGCTGCGTTACTGACAGGAGGAGCTGGGTGTATTAGTGTGTTGAGGTTTTGAATTGCTGTTAACTTGAAATGTTTCACCATTGTATTGTACTGTATTTGTAAATAAAAGTTTTTTGTGGCGACTTCAGCAATAAAAGAACTGGTTAATTTATCTCACATGAAGTACGTGAATACGACCGCAATCACCATTGTAAATGGGTGCATACAGTAGGATGGAAAGACAGGTGCTAAAGGGGTATAAATATGATATTTATCAGTGTTGATCAAAGAGAGTTGATCAGAAGGATTCCCCTTATAAAGTATACAGTACAGCACTCTATTGTCATTCATACAGTATACTGTAGTAAAGGGTAGACAACACATGGTCTTGCAGTATACTGTATTACTACAAATCTGTCAGGTTGACCAGAATCACTGTGGATATCGGAAAATAATAAAATTTTATTAATTCTACGTAGAATTAATGAAATTGTATTATTTTCCGATATCCGCAGTAATTCTGGTCAACCTGACAGATTTGTAGTAATATACTGCAAGACCATTTGTTGTCTACCCTTTACTATACTGTACTGTATGAATGACAATAGAGTGCTGTATATAAGGGGAATCCTTCTGATCAACTCTCTTTGATCAACACTGATAAATAATTTATCTCACACTCAGTACTACAAACTGCTTTTTGCTTGCAGACTGCAAAGCCGCAAGACTAGCAACATTGTAAAAAAAGAGCAATGAGCGCGAAATTGGCGTGGGAACTTCTGTTCTAGGGCCCCTAGAAATAATATTCTTTATTCTATTTATAAACTCACATTTATAAACCCCGTCACCCACCCCCGCTACACACAATAAAGCGGGCACTTACAGTACAGTATATATTTATTTCTCTTCATATATTTATTTATTTATTTATTTAGATTTATTTATTAATTGTGGAGCTGCTATGCGTGAGGGGCCATGGCCAGGATGGGGGGGGGGGTAACGGTACAGTATGTGGGTAGGGGGTGAGGGTGGTTAGACCTCACAGTACATTATGCACATTGGGTCCCCCCCCTCCCCACATTTACATACACTGCACGACATCAATGCAGGGAGGGTTTACCAATGCAGGGAGGGTTTACCAATGCAGGTAAGGCTTTAGGCCTTTATATCTCTCTCCCTTCATTGTAATCTGTTTAACAGAAACATTAGGGGGGAAGGGGCGTTTGACCTTTATATCTCTCTCCCTTCATTGTAATCTGTTTAACAGAAACATTAGGGGGGAAGGGGCGTTTGACCTTTATATCTCTCTCCCTTCAGTGTAATCTGCTTAACAGAAACATTAGGGGGGAGGGGGCTTTAAACAATGCTGTGTATAATGTATAAGGTTTTTAACAATTAGATAGATGTAATCCTTGGTATTGTAAGGGTTAGCTTTGGTTTTAAATTGTGTTTTCTGGTTGGTACTTACTGTACAGTATATATTGACTTTTGTTTACTTGATTCGTTAAATTGTTTGTTTGGAAGTGTTTGTACAGTATTTACTGGTAGAGTAGCTTGCAATTACTGTATATTGTTAACATTCATTTGCAGAATGTACAGTATATGGTGCATAGATTTAATGCTATGCATCATTTACAGTATACAATGTAAATGCAATGTACTGTGTGGATTGGAATGTTATGTTTTATATTGTAAAATCAGTTAGGATTATTAAATGGATTATTATTATTATTGTCTGTACTGTACTGTATAGAGAAGCGTTATTTGTAGGACAGTATGATTTTGATAACCATTCTACATGTACTGTATTTGTATATTGGTTCATCATCTGTGTGTGTATACTGTATACTATATATATATATATATATATATATATATATATATGTATATGTACTGTATAGGGATTGTTATTATATATACTGTATATATATATATCCAGTATATATACAGTATATACTGTACAGTATATATTTATTTCTCTTCATGTATTTATTTATTTATTTAGATTTATTTATTAATTGTGGGGCTGCTGTGCGTGAATTTTTTTATTGGGGGTGAGGGGGGTGTTTGGCCCTTGGTGTGAGTTTAGGACTTGCAGCAGCAGCACAATTAATAAATAAATCTAAATAAATAAATAAATAAATGACAATAAATACATTTGAAATACATTTTTATTGATAGTGTAGATGTGCAGGGGGTCTCCGGAGCTGAAGCGCACAGGTTTTAGGTCTGGGGACCCCGTGCCCCCCGAGATACAGGCCCCTTTAGGGGGTGCCGGTATCCCTCTGCTCTGCTTGGTTTACAGGCCGCGATCATGTGATCGGGGCCTTTAACGCAGAGCACTGAGCACTCAGAAACACAGGCCAGGCAGATTTAACACACACACACAATAGGGGGAGGTTTTTTTACATAGATTGCAGGGAAGCTTAACGCACACACACCATAGGGGGATAGGGGGAGGGGGTTTTACATAGATTAGAGAGAAGGCAGGGAGTTTTAAAAGCGAGAATAGGGGGAGGGGGTTTTACATAGATTAGAGAGAAGGCAGGGAGTTTTAACACAGACATGAAAAATATGTATTGAATGTATTAATTGTTTATTATGCCTTAACCCCTTCATTGCCTTAGCGGCTATGCACATCTACACTATCAATAAAAATGTATTTCAAATGTATTTATTGTCATTTATTTATTTAGATTTATTTATTTATTTTTTGGCGGCTGCTGTGTGTGTGTGTATTTTTTTATTGTGGGTAGCGGGAGGGTGGGTGAATGGGGTATTAGCCCCAACGATGGTTGGGGAGGCCTTGCGGGGGGGGGTAGCGAGAGGGCTTAACCCCTTCATGACCGTAGCGGTATTAACTGCTACGGTTGTGAAGGGGTTAAGTGCACCCGCAACCCCCCCCCCTCCCGCAAGTCCTAAACTCACACCAAGGGCCAAATACCCCCCTCACGCATCCCCACTACACACAATAAAGCGGGCACGGTGGGTTAACCCCTTCATTGCCTTAGCGGCTATCCGCTATGGTAATGACGCAGCATTTTCTGTAATTTTAATAATATTGAGCAGAGCAGGAGCAGGGGGGGTCCCTGAGCATTAATTTCTGGCTCAGGGAACCCCCTGCTCACTACAATATTATTAAAATACAGAAATTATGCTTCTTTACCATAGCGCATAGCCGCTAAGGTAAAGAACGAGTGTTTATTTATACTGTATATTGTATGTGTTTTATTGATACTGTACATGTGCAGAGGGTCTCCAGAGCAGAAGCGCTCAGGTTTCAGGTCTGGGGACCCCGTGCCCCCCGAGATACAGGCCCCTTTATGGGGTGCCGGTATCCCTCTGCTCTGCTTGGTTTACAGGCCGCGATCACGTGATCGGGGCCTTTAAACGCAGAGGGATACCGGCACCCCATAAAGGGGCCTGTATCTCGGGGGTCACGGGGTCCCCAGACCTAAAACCAATGCGATTCAGCTCCGGAGACCCCCTGCACATCTACACTATCAATAAAAATGTATTTCAAATGTATTTATTGTCAATTATTTATTTATTTATTTAGATTTATTTATTTATTTTTTGGCGGCTGCTGTGTGTGTGTGTATTTTTTTATTGTGGGTAGCGGGAGGGTGGGTGAATGGGGTATTAGCCCCAACGATGGTTGGGGAGGGCTTGCGGGGGGGGGGGGGGTAGCGGGAGGGCTTAACCCCTTCATGACCGTAGCGGTATTAACTGCTACGGTCGTGAAGGGGTTAAGTGCACCCGCAACCCCCCCCCCTCCCGCAAGTCCTAAACTCACACCAAGGGCCAAATACCCGCCTCACCCATCCCCACTACACACAATAAAGCGGGCACGGTGGGTTAACCCCTTCATTGCCTTAGCGGCTATCCGCTATGGTAATGACGCAGCATTTTCTGTAATTTTAATAATATTGAGCAGAGCAGGAGCAGGGGGGGTCCCTGAGCATTAATTTCTGGCTCAGGGAACCCCCTGCTCACTGTACAATATTATTACATCTCTCTCTCTGCTGCAAACACATCTCGCCCCCAGTATGTGCAGTAATTTACTGAACATGTACTGTAGAATAAATGCATAGTTTTATTTATTCGGGTTTATTACACAGTATACTGTTCGGCCGGAAAACATCAGCATACTGTACAGCACAATATTATCCATCGAAATCCCCCCATTAGCCGTTTTCTTTTCTGAGGAAAAACAAAATGAAAAGTTTTAATGTACAGTAATGGTCAACCCCCTAAAGAAGTACCCAGCCTGCCCCACCAAAATAATAAGGCAACAATACAGTACTCACCATACTGTATTACTGAATTTCCCATTCAGCTTGCGCCGTCGCCGGGCCACTGCCAGTCCAGCTTTCATCATCACCCACGTCGATAGTTTGCAGAGGGACTAGCCCACCTGTAGTCAGCGGGAAATCGCTTAGGTACATGCAAGCTTCATCAAAACTGGCCGCGAAATCCGACTCTGTCTCAGGGTTGTCACTGACGGCGGGACCATCATTAGAAGCTGGTGCTGGTGCTGGTTCTGGTTCTGGCGCATTGCTTGGCAGGGACTGTCGCTTCTTAGTTGGTTTTAACACGACCCTTCGCCTTTTGCCGCCTCCATGATCATAGATACGGGAAAAACCCTGTGACACACACCAATACCCTCCAACAAATTGGGGCTCAATACGGTGAAAACAGGGGTCACTACATAACCTTTTCCTTATTGCCCGCTACCACAAATGAGGAGTTGGCGAAAATTTGTAAAAGTCATAGTTTTCGATAAAATACTGATAAATTTGAACAACTGTTGCCATCTTATCCTCTGTTGCATTAATAGCGGCCCATATCAAATAAGCATAACTTCTGTCAGGTTTTTGGAACACGGGCTGCATTTGAACACTCATGTCTCTGGAGAATAGTGTAAGCGAAAATGGTCTTTGTCTTTATTTAATACAGTATGTAAAGCCTAAATTGATACATTTTTTGCAACGTCTTCCTTCAGTCTCAAGGACAAGTTACAATAGCATACTGTACTGGGATAAAGTATCTTTTTTTAAACGAAACAACTTGCAAAGCCCACACATTACTTAAGTCATGAGTTTATGCCATCTGGTGGACAAGCGAAACATTGCAGCCTAGTAAATCCTGATCATTATCATTTAACAGATCAGGCCCCCGTCAGCCAGGCATGAACCGTGGCTGGGAAGGCAAACGCAACGAAGCATGCAAGAGGTGAGCAGCGGCGGATTCCAGGTATCTGCCAGGTACAAACTGGGCATTTGCTCGAATAAAGTGTGTCGGTGCAGTACCACCAATGCTGGGTGCCGATGGTGACCGCGTCTCAGCCGAATGCTAACGACTCTTCCCTGAGCCTGTCGCCACCTCATCGCCATCTGAAATTACAGAATGAGAGTGCTTAGAGTAGACAATCTAACCACTGGCACATCCGTGACGGCCGATGGCCTCAAAAACCTCTGTGTTGACATGCCCCCTGGCAACATTGAAGTGGGTCACCTGTGGACATATGCCCTGCCTTAGTGGTGTTTCCATTACGCCTCCTTGTCCTGCCATATGACGCACCTCCTGGCTGTGTGTGCCCTCATCACTTGATGAGGGGTACATGTCCACACATGCGGGAGCGTGACAACAATGTCCGCTCAACCAATCCTGCCCGTCAGCTTAACCTTGTCTGCTCATGTGGCCTTGTCCACTCATATGGCCATGTCCGCCCTATGTTCCGTGCATGTGTGCCAATAGCTGTCGCTGGGATCAGCCTTCCTCCTTGTTTCGTGCCTCTGCCTGTAGTTGTATGATTTGGTTTACAAAAGACATTATGAAAGGTGTGCTATGTGATAAGACGATATGAGAGGTGATTTTGCGTTTTTTATCTCAATTGTAAAGAAGAATAAAGTATGTGGGCTGTTTATCTAATTGTCATATGTTTGTAGAGAGTATAGCGCTGTCAACAGAGATGATTCTGAATCCAGATGAAAACAGAATTGTTACTTGAACAAAGTATCGATATGACTGAAATAAACAAGAAATGATAATGTTATCATCGGTACATGAGAAATCTTGATAGTAGACGGACCCCATTCCCTGTCTACCTGTGCCTGGCATCAAACCTAAACCCAAGGGTATGGTATTTAAAATATATATATATACCCAGATCATGCCTTTCCCTCCCTGTACCTCCTACATTCATAGCTACGTAGAGACACTTTAGTAAGTATACTACTTACAAAGACTTCAATAAGCGTACTAACTTTTGCATTTCCCACAGTATTTAATAAACCTCATAATGTTACAGCCCCTGACCTGAATATGCAGCATACTGCTTCTAGCATATTTCTAGCAAAAGGCCCTTGAATGGAACTCCGCCATGCAGGACATAATACAAATTACCTGTGGGGATTGGCTCCTCCCACTCCCAACACTTGTAACCGACGGACATGTGGCCATTGACTCCTCTCATTTCTATCACTCGTAAACAGAAAAACACGTGGCCCCCCCTTTTTTTTTTTTTAATAATCTATGCAAATGGGACTATGGAGGAGTGGTGTTATTTGGGCCAGGTGCTGGACAGGATGTGTTTTTTTTCTTTTTCTTTCATACGAAACGCGTAGGGCATTGTGCTATCTACGTTTCTCATAGCAGAGTTCTTGCAGGGAACGGACTCTCTCATTATATGCTTTTTAAAGGCATTTTTATCTTTTACTAATCTTCACTGGTTGAGGACTGTCGGCGGAGTATACAGCTGCGGCCGCCTTTATCTTAATGCGGCCGTAGCCGCGTCACTCTGATAACCGCGGCCAGATACGGTATGTTTTGTTTTTTTCCGGAACGGTTTGCGATATGTTAGCGCTCGGATTTTTAGCGCTGGCCGCAATACTGAAATACCGTCTAAAAACTCAGGCGGGCGATCACGAGCTGTTGTCTTAAAAGTCTAATAGCAATTCAACCTACAGTACAGCCGTACATTTTCTGCAAGTATGTGTGTGTGCAGTAATTGTAAATTGGAAAATTTATACAGTATTACAAAAATATAATGTCGCATCTTCTTCGAATATAAAATTATCACATTTCTACAGTATATGTATTATTTAGTAATTAATACTTTTTCTGCTATTCATACTGTTTATTTAATGCGCATGCGTGTACTGTACACTACTGTATGTCTCATTTGAACATTGTTGAAACGCATAGGCATTTTACAGTATCACATTTCGGCGCATTAAACATTGTGATGACATTTTGAAAATATTTCTTTGAACTGATAATCCATTATACAGCGCTCTCCCCCTCGCCCCCGCACACACACACGGCTCAAGGATTTCAAGTTCTTATCTACAGTACACCTCTCCATTTGTAATGGATGGCTTTCTGGCTTGAATCTTCCCGAGCGTGGCATTACATTCCTGTGCATGGGACCGTGTTGATTATTAATGCTCATGTGTGTATAACTTCCCATTCAATTAGAAGTTCAAGTCTGAATTTTTTTTTTCCATTGTTTTTTTTTTTCCGTTTATCGACATGGGCTTGCATAGAAATTCTGGATATTATGAGAATCACTCAGTACTGTTGCTTTTTAATGCGGCACTAGACATGTTTATGATGTGGGTGGCATAGTACTGTGATTTTTATTTGGGGGTGTGGGGATCAAAACAATATACTGTCCTGTTGAAAATATGTCTTTG
Organism: Ascaphus truei; assembly: GCF_040206685.1. Lineage (NCBI taxonomy): Eukaryota > Metazoa > Chordata > Amphibia > Anura > Ascaphidae > Ascaphus > Ascaphus truei. Next base: position 237,944,756 of record NC_134483.1, read on the forward strand.
AACTACAGGTAATCATTCATACAGCTTCCCCCCACCCTCCAACCCCCCGCACCACTGCACACACACAAGGCTCAAGGATTTTAACTTCTTATCGACACCTCTCACAAAGCATTCATTTTCAAATGGTTGGCTTTGTCTTCCTGAGCCTGCTCTCACAGTTCTGCGCCTGCGTGTAATTCTCTTTGGGACCTGGGACCATGTTGATTATTAATGCGCATGCTTGTATAACTTCCCATTCAATTAGAAGTTCTACAGTGGTATAAAAATAAAAGTATTTTTTTTGTTTGTTTGATTGTTTTGTTTTTTCTTTTCACGACATGTGATGTGCCTGTATAACAATTCTTGCTATTCTGAGAATCAAGTTTTACAAATATATATTTTTTTTACGGTTATCGACCTGGGCTTGCATAGCAATTCTGGATATTATGAAAATCAAGTTTTACAAATATATATATTTTTCGTTTATCGACATGGGCTTGCATAGCAATTCTGGATATTAAGAGAATCAATCAGTACTGTTGCTTTTTAATGCAGCACTAGACATGCTTTATGCCTTAAGGCACTCTTCTCATCATTCTCTTCACTTAATTGGTCAACCAGAAGAGTTGTCTCCATACAGTATAAAGGAAAAACAACAATACGTTACAGTAGGCCACAAGTACAGTACATCATTTATGCTCAGGCCCACAGTATGGCTAAATATATATAATACTGTATACTGTAGTTATATAAATATACAGCGATATAAGTAATAATAGATATATATATATAAAACTGTATACAGTAATATAGTCATATAAATATACAGCGATAACAATTATAACAGTTATATACTGTATATAATATATTTATATAATTATACTTGTACTTTCTGTGTGTTGGTTATACTGTTTACAGTGTACTGAAATGGGGGGTTGTGAGTGCGTGATTCATAATGAGTAATAATGAAAATAATTATAAATAAGGAAAGAGCTGCAACTTACTTTGAAATAGAATTGATTATAAGATTGCAAGAATGCAATTATGATAATTGAGGAAGGAGGTGTAACACAAAAAAAATTGTACAGTACAGTATACAGAATCTAATAATTCCTAAGAAAATAGTTCTGCTAAAAACAATAAGCATCTAAGCAATAAAAGTGCTATTGCAGTACTACACGGTAAAGAAAACATATTAAAAATACTTTACAGTATGTGTACTTACGCGGTAGTTACCATTGCTGTCCTTGTGACTTTTTTGGTCTTACCGTGGGCATGATAGCTCACGGTGGCTGCTGGTACAAAGAGGCCAGAAGTACTTAACCAGCGTTGAATATCTGAAATTCGTTGTCCTCTCGTGTACATCTCCTTTATTCTCATGCTGAGATCCTTAGAAATCTTTTTGACAGGCATTGCTGCGTGTAGAAAGAAATACAAGCACAAGAATGTATATTCAATGTTTAGTCGATGTGTATACAATGTGCAGTGAAACAACAAAATGGATGGTGTATTTATACGTTAATGAGTCACGCTCAGTTAGAGTACGCCCACTTTTAACACCTGCACCTCGGCGCCATGCATAAAAGGTGACACACATTGCATAGCCTACTAATCGATGATCTGTATTTGAACTTGCCCTTGTCCAGATATTGCATTGTGCCATCTGCTCCCACGGATCAACCCCGATTCTATGGACGCACGAATCCGCTTGCTTCTGCCGTGCCGAAAAAGCAAAAGGCGGGAGCCGTTTCCAAGCCAACGCCAAAGCGACAGGCTAAGGCTAATAAAGAAAACCCCTGACGACCCCAAAGGCTAAGGCTTTTAAGAAGCCTTATTATGTCAAGAAGACATTGGCTGATATATCCTTAAAGCAAAACAAATGGAAACCAACCCATCGAACCGCCAGGACACATTCTCGTGCACTCCGCGACGATGCTGCCGTTTCTATACCGGGAGCCTCCAGGACACCTTCTCCTGCACTCGACGATGCTGCCGCTTCTCTCCCGGGAACCTATAGGACACTTTCTCCTGCACTCGACGACGCTGCCGCTTCTCTCCCGAGAACCTTCAGGACACCTTCTCCTGCACTCGACGACACTGCCACTTCTCTCCCGGGAACATACAGGACACCTTTTCCTGCACTCGACGACGCTGCCGCTTCTCTCCAGGGAAGCCCAGGACACCTTCTCGTGCACTCCTCCTCGATGACGCTGCCACTTCTCTCCAGGGAACCCCTACAGGTATCTCATCCGCTCCAGCACCCATCCACTCATATGTGCACAGCACCCCATGCACAAGATCCAGCTCGTTAGATCGCATGCTGAATGGGTTAAGTATCAATATCCCTGAGAACTCTGGTATGCTGGTAAAGATAGATCATCTTTAGAGACCATGCTAAATATGGATCAACGGATTGAGAAGATGGATCAACGGATGGAGAAGATGGATAAGCGCATGGAGAAGATAGAGACAGACAAAGCGGGGATACATAATTGGCTTGGAGTTCATGCCCCTGTATGTCGGCCGCAGGAGCAGGATGGTGGCATGGATGGGATGGATGGGACCTTCAACCTTCCATCACCAAGCGCACCCCCTCCATCAGAAGAATATGTGTTCATGTATACTGTTGACGCGGATGACATGACAACCCCGTCAAGACCACGCCAGGAGACAAGGCGACTAAGACAGGAGGAGGAAAGCATCCTCGCAGACCCCCTACCCTCGCCCACCACAACAAGCACACCCGCTCCCACAAGCACACCCGCTCCCAGAATCCCACCCACACACGTTTGCATTGAGACGGTGCCCGACATCATCTTGCGCGAGCTGTCCCAGCCACTCAGGGATAAGTGTAGGTTTGCAAGTGGTGGTGTAGCCCAGAAACATACCATGTACATTTTCAAGCACCACGTGACCTACGAGGTGTACTGCGGATGGGCCCACAATGTAAATTATGAAGGGAATCGTGTCAAAAGGGCTCTTCCTGAAAATTTAAGAAAGGCTATTATGGAGGAATTGCGGCGCTATTATTCCATTACAGATCATTTGATGAAAATCGTGAGAGACTCCATCAATGGCATTTTGCGGCATACAAGGCATCGTCCCTGGAAGGACTCACTGCTGGGAATCGAATTTGCTGGGTGATTCATTTTTGACTTGTTGATTGTTTTAAATTGCATTCATAAATAAATGTTTTTACCTACAGTACTCCATAAATGTTTTTTGACTTTCTCCACCAATAAAAAATTGTGTCTCCTTTTATAACAAAATAGTGTGTTTCTAGAACATACTGTACAGTACAGTTCCATGAGGCATACCGTACAGTGCTGCACTATATACTGTAGGCAGGCGCATTACTGTACATCAAAACAGTATTAAAACAATACATACTGTACTGTACGGGTATAGAATACACACTGTAATACATGTAGAATAAATGCATACTTTTTATTTTTGGGGTTTATTATACAGTAGAGTATGTAAAAAAGTATTGTATACTGTATGAAAAAAAAACAGCATACTGTTTCAGATTTTCTATAAGGCTCACAGTTATTCTATCCTAATAAATAAAAATGGCACGGCCACTAAATTGTTGCCTCCGGATTCAGCAATGTGCAGATTCAGCAATCCATTGAAATCTCTCCATTTGCTGTTCTCCGCCTGATGACAAAGTTTCTTTTCTGAGGAAAAATAAAAGTATTACTGTAATGGTTGGTTCAAATTAGTCAGTCCCCACAGTCCCCTCTGTCAGTCTCACAAAATTTTTCTCGGGGGGCATCTCTTGTTCACATACACGCATGCGCTTAGATGTGATGACACGCATATGCGTTTCAACAAGATTCCAATACGCATGCGCCTAGCTGTCCACCAATTGTTCAATATCTAAAGCTGCTCAGCCAATGATATTGCTGGACTTCATTTTGGCAAATTGTGACTAAAATAATAGAACTAAATAACCATAAGCAAAGCGATTGATTACAGGAGAATCGCTTGACTGTGCATTGATATTGATATGTTAAAAAAAGAATAAAATATGGCAGCTGTACTCACCATAGACATTGCCAATCGGATGGCGCCGAGCCACTGCCAGTCCTGTATTCTTGATTATACACGTAGTTGACAGGTGACAGTGGACCTGCTACACCTGTAGCTGACAGCTGAAGAGGCTGGAAATCGTTTTGGTACATGCAAGCTTGCATACAAGCTGTATGTGAAATCCTGCTCAGGCTGCAGGTATCCAGACGGGGACAGACAGCAAGGGTTGACAGTCACCAGCTTTTCACTGCATGTCGGACCGTTATTGGAAGCCGGTGCTGGCGCAGGCGCTGGCACATTGCTTGCCTGAGACTGACGATTCTTAGTTGGTTTCACCATGACCTTTTGCCTTGTGAAGTCTCCATGATCAAAGATACTGGAAAATTCAGGCGCAACACACCAATACCCTCCTCTAACACCGGGTGCGAGATCAATACGAAAAAAAACACGAATCGATACATAACTTTTTCCTTATTGTTTCCACACACGAGCATCTGGTGAAAATTTGTAAAAGTCATAATTTTCGATAAAATATTGATAAATGTGACCAACTGTGGCCATCTTATCATCTGCTGCACTAATTGCTGACCATATTAAATAAGCGTACGTTATGTCGGGTTTATTGAACACGGACTGCAGTGTTGTACTCATCGCTGGATCTCTCTGGACAATAGAATAGAACACCAGACACTTTGCATTAAGTTTTTAATATGAAACGCCTAAATAGATACAGTGTTGTAACTTCTTCAGTACCAAGGTCAATTCACAATGGACCACTGTGGTATTTTTTAAACACCTGCAAGTCGACACATTACTGAAGCGGATGTACTGTACGTTAGAATTCATTACAATTCATGAATATCTGCCACCTGGCGGATACGCGAAGAATTGCAACCAATAAAATCCGAACCATTATCATTAAACAGATCCAGCGCGGGTGAGCGCAGTTGACGGCCGGCATGATTGCGCCATGAATACAGCATGAATGAGGCATGAACACGGTGAAGCGCGTGGCATTCTAAAAAAGTCACCGGAAAATAACCGAGATGTGATAAAATAAAAGCGGCCACGGCTGTACACCACACCAGCAGCAGCTGTTTTCAACCAACGTGCAGGTATTACGAGATCGATTCACCAAGGAGAAAAGGAATCTGATAACAAGCAGTCCAGGACATCTGAAGGCTGTAGATAGACGGCGTCCTCTGTATCCGTGGGTGTGATCCGATTATATACTTCACTGCATTGTTGCTGCTTAAGATGGTCTCTGTACCGACATGCTTGTTTTATCTATCACTTCGTAAGTAGGACCAGTGCATGTGTTGTAAGATATCCCAAATATACTTTCTTCACCATATTGGCTTCTTTTTCTTTATTTTAGGTATTTCCAGCCCCCTCCTATTATTGAACATTCATAGTGTTTTCCTTTTGTTTGTTTAGATTGCAAGCATTATATATTGGTTTGCACCTTTTGTTTCTTTATTCTATATATTTCTGTTTCTGTGTGTATCCTACACATTGTGGCAGCATCCATTATATACATTTTTACAGTTGTATGTATTATTTTTGCAAACATTTTGTTTCCATATATATATATATATATATATATATATATATATATTATAGAATATGGGAATGGGAATTCCATTAATGCTCTTTATTTTCTGTATACCCCCCCCCCCCTTTTTTTTCTCATATAGTTATGCATATATACATTTCCATCAGGATGTAGATAGTCCTATTTGGGAAATGTATGATATCTCCCCTTTCTGGTATATTGAGGTTACATACATATTACACATTTTTTAATATGCTTCTTTGAGTTTATAAAATCCCTTCTGTCTTTAGGTTAAATGAATGATGTATTTAGTGAAGTTCAGGGTCTCTTTTGTTAGTGTAATCTTTGCAGTTAATAAAATAGTATTAGATGTATGTATTTTGATTGTTAATAATACTGTCTATGTGGATTAAGAGTTAAGGTAATAATGCAATATAGTAAATGCAATTTCTATCTGGTTGTCAAACAAATTATTATTATCACTATATTTATGATGTATTCACTAATGCGTAGTGGATCATCATTTAAGATAATAAAATGAATGTTACTTTAGTCTGGTGGTCAGAAATCTAATAAGTATTAGGACCTATGATGTACATATGTATATAGAGTAATATCTTTACAGGGACTAATGGTAAGATTCCAACCCCTCTTTCTGTGGTTGAGACTATTAACCCCTTAATGGCTATAAATATGTTGTGGCCTATTTTGAGAATATAATCTAAATGTTTTGAGCAGGGAGCTCGTATAAAGGAGACCCTCTGTGGATATTACTTCTATCCTCTAAGCTAATTAATAAGGAATGTAACTAAGAATGTCCGCTTAATTAATTATTGTGTATTTATACAACAGTATCTATTTTGTAAATGATGTGTGGCAGGTCTGTTTAGATTACTTTGTAGCCATAGATTCTGCGTTTTGTTAGCATTTTATTCAATATACTGTATATATTTCATGGTAGAATGATAAATATGAATGATTCAATCAATTATCAAGATGTGCATAGGTAGGAGTAGTCTATAGATATAAAGCATGTGTAATTTAATATGTAAATTAGTGAGTTCAACAATTAACCAATCTATTGAGGGAGGAGGGTATTTAACCTGAGGTAAGGGACAGATAGGGAGATCACCCCCTGACGAAGCCGCAAGGAGAAACGCGTAGGACGTGGACTATACAGTGTTTAGTGGCACATTAGTGGATGGTAGTGTTAAGAGCTACACGTTTTTTTTAAACGTTTTTTGGTATACTATTGATCCCGGCATCAGCGACGCCCCAGGTGGGAGTGCAGTGCTCACGCGAAAGCTCAGTGATGTCACCACGTCTGACGGAGGTACCGGAGGAGCATTGAGGACGGATGAACCGGTTGCTGAATGCTGGAGAGCTGGAGAGCTGTGGCAGTGACACACGCCGTGTGTGGAAACAAAATACTAGGACTTTAATGTCTCGCAAGTGCCGTGAGTACTAGGAGTACTGAAAGTGCGGTGAGAAACCTGAATAGGACTCACCATAAGAGAACTGCACTAGGTCTTATTAGTACTGAGAGTATCACAGCTATTGAACAGTATTTCTATACAATACCATACACCAGGATAACAACTCAGGTGTATAGGATTACCTACATGTCTTCAGTGACTGCTATAAGCCCAGCTGGGAATTGCTATATCATATGAGTGTGAGAGACTCTGAAATTCTCAATTGTTTTTAAAGAGCTCACAAAGTGTGAGTTTTTTTACTTATTGTGATTCATTTATTTTTTTATGATTAAAACTGTGTTACACTATCCTGTGTGTTCTTTGCCTCTCCCTATATATACATCACCACCCATGAGGAGGAGACTTGGCTGAAAAGAAGTGTCGTAGGATCCAAGGACACAGATTCAAAGACGTTTCTAATATACTGACAGAGTTCCAGATCCCAGGGTGGATAAAACGCCTGAATTAATTCAACACGCTGTGAGTGCATATCTTACCATTTATTGGTTGAACTTCTAAGACATACTACCCTATGTTTTTTTCTCTCTTTTGTCTCCCCGTGCGCATAGGTCATTCTTCTGGTATATATATATATATATATATATATATATATATATATATATATACAGATATATATATATCTGATAAAAGAAAAAGAAAAGCGCCCGATCCTCGTGTGATAATAAAGGAAAAAGGTTTAATAAAATCGAACTTAGACAAATTTAAACTCACAATCTTGCCAAAGCATAAAAGCATGGTATGAGCTGATCTCATGCACTATACACACATGGCGCATGAGTGTGTCTGTGGCGCATGAGATCAGCTCATATATATATATATATATATATATATATATATATATATATATATATATATATATATATATATATATATAGGTAAAAAAAAGCAGCAAGCACTCCAATGTAGATAACCAGAAAGGCCTGGTGCTAGTACCATAAATAATGAAAAGAGTACGTTACCATCCAGCAGGGCAGCAGAACAGCAAGAGAGACAGCACTCAGAGGTAAGTCTGCAAAATAATGTATTGAAACAGACACAAAAATCTGACGTTTCGATCCCCAGAGAGATCTTCTTCCTGGGGGTGTGTATATATATATATATATATATATATATATTTTTAAGTTATGGTGAGTGAAAAAGGAGATAGAAAACCTCCACCGTTAGCATACAGCTGCGGCCGCCTGTATCCTAATGCGGCCAGATCCGCGGCGCTCTGATAACTGCAGGCAGATGCGGTATATTTTCTTTTTTTCCGGAGCGGTTTCCGGTATGTTAGCGCTCGGATTTTTAGCGCTGTCTGCTATACTGCAATACCGTCTAAAAACACAGGTGGGTGTTCACAAGCTGTTGTCTTAAAAGTCTAATAGCCATTCAAACTACAGTTCAGCCATACATTTTCTGCAAGTCTGTGTGTGTGAGCGCAGTATTTGTAAAATGGAAGATTTACAGTATACAGTATTACAAAAATATAACATCGCATCTTCTTCTAATATAAAATTAACACATTTCTATATGTACTGTATTATTTTGTTATCAGTACTTTTACTTCTTTTCATACTGTTTTTGTATTATGTGTGTACTGTACAGTATTGTATGTCTCATTTGAACATTGTTGAAATGCATAGGCGTGTTACAGTATCACATTGCGGTGCTCTCCCTCCCTCTCGCCACCGCACACACAAGGCTAAAGTACTATTTCAACTTCTTATCTACAGTAGAGTACACCTCTCCCAGCCAGGTGGCTTTCTGAAAGCCAGATGGCTTTCTGGCTTCAATCATCCCGAACCTGTCATCCCATTCCTGCGTGTATAACGTACAGAGCGTGGTGTCACATTTCAGCGCATGCGTGTATAACTTCACATCCATTTTGAAGTTCAAGTTTTTTTTGTTATTGTTTTTTTTGTTTAGTTTCCAGACATGTGCCTGCATAAAAATTCTTGGTATTCTGATATTCAATCGGTACTGTAGCTTTTTAATGCGACACTTGTCATTCACATGCTTTATGTGATTTTTATTGATTTGGGGGTGTGGGGATCAAAACATTATAATAGCCTGTTGAAAATATTTCTTTAACTACAGTACAGCTAATCCATTCTGATGACTCATCATTCACCCCCCCCCCCCTCAACCATTTGAGGCTTTGTTTACGTAACGCATGCGCACTTGTGATAAATCCTTCACGAATTGAATATGATAATCTAATTAGCCAATGAATAGAAATGTGTATCCACACCTTCCCGAATTTTATATGTTAATCTGACAAGCCCTTCTTGGCAACTACAGGAAGTACTGCACCGACACACTTTATTCGAGCAAATACCCAGTATGTACCTGGCAGATACCTGGAATGCGCCACTCCTCACCTCTGACAAGCCCCGTTGCATTTGCCTTCCCAGCCTGGGTTCATGCCTGGCTGATGGGCGGCTGATCTGTTAAATGATAATGATTAGGATTTAATAGGCTGCAATGCTTCGCGTGTCTACCAGATGGCATAAATTCATGAATTGTAATGCAGTATATATATCTATACTGTGCAGTATTGCAGCCAGCGGGAATAAAATGCTTCAATCCCTGCCTGGAAAATAACTCCATGCACTCGGGCAGAAAACAGTCACAAACCTCAATACACCCGGGTATACCCGAATTCGTGGGACTAGCCAAGCTCGAATAAAGTGTGTCGCCAGTGTAGTGTAGCCCACCCCCTAAGCACTTCACACACAAATCCAGAGCCTTGTTGAAGAACTCCCCCCCCCCACACACACACACATTCAAAGTGAATTTAAAGTTCAAAGGAAAAAAAAAGAGATTTAAAAAATATTCTTAGGGGGGCGGGGGTGGCTGTTTCAATTATTATGATTATCGTGAATGTAATGACATTTTTATTTTATCAGGAATAAAAAATAAAATAATCATGAATAATACAAAATTCAGTGTTTATCTTCTTTGTACACGTACAGTAGTGTACTATAGTTCTTCTGTCAGTTGAAAATTGAGGGCCGGTGCATAATCATGGAAGAATGAAAAATTCAAATAATCATGAATAATGCACATTTATAATAATAAAAACAGTAATTTTTAGTCTTTCTCATGTTCGTCATGGCCCATTGCATTCTGTGGTTCATTGACATGGGGGGGTGGGGGGGGTGTAAATCATGACTGTAGATACACTATACATACAGTTCACACAATTTACACTTGATACCCCCATGCCCCCGCCCATCCTTTTTTAGTGCAGCCAGCTCTCTCTGAAAAGGAAAGAAAAAATGAGTGCAGTTAAGTGCATATAAGGGCATTGTGTAAAGTATAACTACTCCATATTGGACTATGCAGTTACTACTGTCAAACTACAGTATACTGGAACTACTGTATAACTACTGTACTGTAAAATACTTTGTAACAAGATTGGTAGTGCAGCTCTCTCTGAAAATAAAAAATTAGTGCAGTAAAATGTATGCTGTATACTGTAAAACAATCTGTGCCATACTTACCTGTATCATACTGTACTTGGAGTGCCTGTACCATACTACCTTCCTGATGCATGCCCATTACGGTCTATCACAATGGGCAACACAGTCGCAATATGGTCGATATATTTATTACATCATTCCACGGTGAGTACATTGTTCCAAAAACTCATTATGCCATCCGCCAACTCATCCTTTTTTCAGGGTTTCACCACTTTTCAGATATGATCCTTCAGCTGATGCCAGACCATTTCGATATGATTGAAGTCTAGCGATTGGAGGGGGAAAAAAAGGAGAATTAGTTAAAGAGATACATAGTAAACAGTGGGAAAAAATGAGACACGGTTACCGGACTTACTCCGCTGGCGTCTTCACCCAGTTGATACCGCAGGCAAGAATATGCGCAATTGACGCGGTGTGCTTCGGATCGTTGTCCTGGTAGAAACGGTGACCATCTGGGAATTCACGTGTGATGTATTCCACAATCTCAGGCACTATTTGCTCTGGGAAAAAAGATTTATTCATGATTCCTGTAACAAGAAAAGAGATGTGCTCAAAATAATGCACACTACAGTAGTACAGTACAGTGCATAAGGCAACAGCATGTGACTTTGTGCATTATTATACTGTACTATCAAAGATGATGATGCATCCTGGTCCACGCCTAGAGATAGCACCCCACCTTCACTTTCTTCACTGGGTGTTTTGGACGCGGTTTCATAGATATGCGTCCTTTTTTATGGAATGCAAAGGTTGCAAATCTCTCCAGCGATACAGTAGACTCGTCAGTAAAGATGCAATCCTGAAAAGTTTCGCCACTGTCAATCCATGCCTGTGCCTGGACCACTCTCTTGATCTTGTTGATGTCCCTTATCATAGGGTACGCTCTATAATGACAAGGAATAATTTTATAGGTACAGTACAGTTTCTAAAACCACACTTTTACCTCCTGTACTGTCCAGTACTAACCTCACACGTCCATATTTCCATCCAATTCTGCATCTCATCTTCTTGATGCTGGTCTCTGATACGGTTAGATTGTGATTTTTATGCAGAGTGTCTTTGACCCTAAGGGCACTCTTCTCATCATTCTCTTCACTTATTTGGTCAACCAGAAGAGTTGTCTCCCTACAGGACATAACAATACGTTACAGTAGGCCACAAGTACAGTTCATAATTTATGCTCAGGCCTATAGTATAGCTAAATATATATAATACTTTAATATAATAGTTATATAAATATACAGCGATAACAATAATAATAGATAGATATAGAATATAGTTATATAAATATATAGCGATAACGATATATATATACAGTATAACAGATATATATATATATATATATATATATATATATATATATAACAGATATAATATTAACGGTACTTAATGTGTGTGCGTGTGTGTGTGTGTGTGTGTGTTTATGCATCAGAATGTGAGTAAACTGTGTACTGTAATAAAGGGGTTGGGAGTGCGTGAGTCATGAGTAATAATGAAGTGAGTGATAATTAAGGAAAGAGATGCAACTCACTTTCAAATAGAATTGATTATAAGAATGTAGAAATGCAATTATGATAATAGAAGAAGGAGGTGTAACACAAACAAAACTGTACAGTACAGTTTATCTAATACATTAATTGCTAGGAAAATGGTTCTGTTAAAAATAATAATCCATCTAACCAATAAAAGTGCTATTGCAGTGCTGCATGGTACAGAAAACATACAGTACAGTATTCAAAATTCTTTACAGTATAGTCCTTTACTTATGCGGTATTTACCGTTGGTGTTCTCTTGACTTTTTTGGTCTTACCATGGCTGCTGGTACAACGAGGCCTGAAGTACTTAACCAGCGTTGAATATCTGCAATTTGTTGTCCTCTCATATACATCTCCTTTATTCTCATGCTGAGATCCTTAGAAATCTTTTTAACAGGCATCGCTGCGTGTAGAAAGAAAAACAAGCACAATAATGTATATTCGATGTTTAGTCAATGTGTATTCAATGTGCAGTGAATCCACAAAATGGATGGTGTATTTATACTTTAATGACTCACATTAGAGTACGCCCACTTTTAACACCTGCACCTCGTCGCCATGCATAAAAGGTGACACACATTGCATAGCCTCCCTGTAACAGGGTAGAGAGTGATGCAGCGCACCGCGATCCAAAGAAAGAACAGGTCTGGCCAAAAATATCTGATCTTTATTGAAGTGTCATAAAATCAAGGGATGCAACCCTTGATTTTATGACACTTCAATAAAGATCAGATATTTTTGGCCAGACCTGTTCTTTCTTTGGATCGCGGTGCGCTGCATCACTCTCTACCTTGCTGGACTACACTCTCTACAGCAGCACGCGATGGAGGGGAGACTCTGGTGAAAGCAGTGGTACAGTGAGTACTCAGGGCCAACCCAATGAGGTGGAGGAGGCTGTCTCTGGACTACCTACCCCCACCTTCAGGGTATCTGGTGCCCCTACTTTTGAATACTCAAATGCATGCATTGATAATAATCAATATCCAGATTGTACTCCCCTCTATCCTGTGTATAGGACACTTTTGAGCACCTTACCTCACCCTATCCCTGTAACAAGGGACTTATCCCTGTTCAAAAATTTGCCTCAAATCCAGCAGTGTGGTGGTTAACTGCTGGTAGACAATTAACCAACACCACCTGGCTGATTAGAGGTGTCAGAAAAAGCCTGCCTCTGAGACAGGAAGGGAGATTTTTCCTCAGTACATAAGGGTGCTGACAAGAGGAAAGAGGTCTTGAGCATAAAGGCTCTGCTGAGATCAAGACACCCAAAGACCTATATTCCTGGACACAAGGGACCCAGGAACCTACCAGAGACTGACTTGAAGGGACACCTGCTTTAAGGTATCTCTTGAGACTTTAGGGGATAGGGTGGTAGTGGGATTATCCCTCCAGCCCTGGAGAAAGGGACTGGGGAAGTTAGTTAGCCCTTAAAAAGGGATAGTCATTTGTTGTTTTCATATGTTTTGCTGTGTTAAAAGGGACAGGTGCAATAAAGCCTTATTTTAATTTCACCTTAAAAAGGTCTCCATTGCATACCTCTGCACACATCTCTTACATGTGGTGTCAGAAGTGGGATGAGAGGTGGCCCTGGAAGTTCAAAGGGGCCCCGGAGACTGCCTGTGAATTTTTTTGTGCTTTTGCCTGCATAGTTCCTGCAAGCAGCCTGAGTAACAAAGCAAAGAATCACATGCAGCAGAGACCAGAATTAAAGGGATACACATTCAGGCAGTAAATCTACACTGCACTGAAGAAAGCCACAAAACCACAGATGTACTCTTTTCCCCAATCCCAAGAGGAGAGAGAGAGAGACTGCTGAAGCAGGTAAACCTTACTTGCCTATCACAATAATGTGTAATATGGTTGTTGAAAAAGGGACTTTGCCATCCAACCATAGTCAGGGTTCAAGAAGTGAGTTTGCGCTCCAGAGGAACTAGGCTTTGTTTGTTTTCTTTTTTTTTAAATTGCGCTGAAGCAGTGAATACAGACAGTGAACCATGAGCGGTACTGATTCTGGAAGTAAAGGCTGCCACACCGCATAGGACTACAAGCTGTGAATGGAGTATATGCAGAAAAGTGTGAATATTGATGCAAGACTGTTCTGAAGCAGGGAAACTTTTACAGACGGTGACCGATGCAAGGTACTGATTCTGGGAATTTAAAATGGCCACGCAGCTGAAGTCAAATACAGACTCTGCAAAACTAGGGAAGAAAATGTGTTCCTGGTGTAAGGAACCCCACCACACGAAGCACTGTCCCTTCAGGCCTTTTTCAGACGATGAGAGTGAATGCATGCACAGTATTGCTGATATTTTAAAACTTATCAAAGGAAAGAAAAAGTCTATAGAGATGCCTGTGAGAGCTACAACCTCTACAAGCAAAATATGCCCACCTGTAGGACTACCACAATTTTGGGTTCTAGCAAAAACAGTGATAACAGCTGCAATAGCGCCTCCTGAGGTCAGGAAGAAAAATACACCTGGTAGCCCCAAAATGGAGGACAAGATGCGGCATTCCTGTAATGAACCCTACCCCACAGAAGAGTGGCCCTTCCAGTTCGATGAGGAGGAAGACATCTCTTATGGGGAACCCAAACCGAGTCACACCCACAAAACACCTCAAGAACGGTGGGGGTGCCTGAACTCGGTTCGAAACGAAAAGGCCGCTCTCTATGATGATGAATATGATCGGCAGGAGAAAGAGCGGTAGCAGCAGATCACCAAATATTTCTGTCAGCTAATGCAACTGCAAGAAAAGCCTGGCGTATACAATGAAGCTGCTGAAGTTTCAAATAAAGACGGAGACCCCAGTATTCCTGATTGGATGGAGTCAACCAAAAAAAAAAGACAGAAAAAGAAAAGTGGTTCTTCACTTACTGTGGAAGGAACAGACACATCAGCAGATCCCACGGAGAGAAAGGGGGTCCGAGATGCCCTGCAGCCTAGAGAAAATGGAGAATTCGTCCTGCGGATGATCAAATATCCAGAGGGCCCAAGGCAGAAGTCGTGTACCCCAAAGAAGTGTCTGTCCAGTGCTAATAGTGAGAAACCCTCAACCAACCATACCAGGGAAGCGGAGCCAGAACCAATGAGTGGCGATCCCTTGACCAGAACTGAAAATGCTCTGAAAATTGCCAGGCGTGACTGTAATCTGCTCTGGGAACAATTGAAACTTGAGAGGGAAGATAATGCTGAGCTACAGAAGACTGTTCTCACAATGTACTCTGAATCTGGAACAGAATTGGACGATCTCAAGTCTGAGCTAGATGCTGCAAACATTACTAATGCCACCATAGTTGAAAAGCAGAGCCAAACCAATAAAATGATGGCTAAGCTGAAGCGGAAGTATGAGGAGGCACTGAAGGAGATTACAGTCTTTCAGCAAGAGGTTCACAGTCTTCGCCTAGAACTGAATGCCTCACAACAGGAGGTCAACAGTGTCCGGACAGAGGTGGACATATCCCAGAAAGAGGTTCATACTCTCCGCACAGCACTGGATGCCTCACACCATGAGATCGGCAGCTGCTGCACAAAACTGGAAGTCTCCAAAAAGGAACTTCACAGTCTCGCTAAGGAGCTGGACAATTCTAAAAAAACTATTGTCGATCTTAATATAGATCTCAAAGTCCCTCAGAAGGAGCTCCAGACCCTCAATCTAGAGATGGAAGTCTCACACCAGGAGACAGTCAGTCTACAAGCAGAGGTGCGGAAATGGAAAACGGACTACAAGGAGGCCCTGAATATTACAGAGACTGGAAAAAGAGAACATTTAAGACTAGAAAAAGAAAATTCTGAGTTGACAGACCACGTCAATAGAAAGAATGAAAAGCTCCATGAGCAGGAAAAAATAAAGAAACTACTGGAAGGTGAAAAGGTTGATGCAGAGCACCGACTGCAGAACCAACAACAAGGTCTGCATACACACCTCCAGAATGCCGAGGAGAAGCAGCGAAATCTGGAGGAAGAAAATTTGCAGGCTGCTAAAGAGGTACTGCACCGACACACTTTATTCGAGCAAATACCCAGTATGTACCTGGCAGATACCTGGAATGCGCCGCTCCTCACCTCTGACAAGCCCCGTTGCGTTTGCCTTCCCAGCCTGGGTTCATGCCTGGCTGACGGGCGGCTGATCTGTTAAATGATAATGATTAGGATTTAATAGGCTGCAATGCTTCGCGTGTCTACCAGATGGCATAAATTCATGAATTGTAATGCAGTATATATATATATACTGTGCAGTATTGCAGCCAGCGGGAATAAAATGCTTCAATCCCTGCCTAGAAAATACCTCAATGCACTCGGGCAGAAAACAGTCACAAACCTCAATACACCCGGGTACACCCGAATTCATGGGACTAGCCGAGCTCGAATAAAGTGTGTTGCCAGTGTACAAGCACTGCCGGAATGTCTGAATACCCAGTGTGTCCCCACAGAGCAGTATGAGGAGCTAAAGGCCACACTGCATGTCACCAGAGCATCGTTAGAGGCGGAGCTTTGATACCAGGTGAATCTGTGGGAGAGGGAGTGGGAGAAGGCCCAGAAACTGGAGCAAGAGCTGGGGAGACAGAGAGTCTGTTCCATCCCCTTGAGTCAGTACACCAAGGAGAAGAAGCAGCGGCAACCTTCACAACAACAATTACAGAGCTCCAGAATATGAAGGAGACACTTATACAAACTCAGAGAAAGCAAAGTGCGCAACTAAATTCCCTGAGAAGAGACTTGCAAGACGCACTCAAAAAACATGGATCTCTCGCGGATGAGATTACAGTACTACAAAGACAAGTATTGACCCTGACCAAGCGTCAGTATTCCACAGCCACAAAAACCCAAAGGAAAAAGGTTACAGTGAGAGCTGGGAACGCCGCTCACCTAAAAAACAAGGTTGCAAAGTCTAAAACACCTAAGCAAGCACTAGCTAAACCTTCAGTGGCCCAACAGGCAACACAAAAAGGTATACGTGCCGAATCAAAACCAGAAAAATCCTTAGCTGGTGAAGCTGAGAAGATAAGACATTGTCTGGAAAGGGAGGTGGAAGTGCAAATCAATCCCAATGAAGCTGAACTGGCATCTCCGTTGAGTGGAGGAAGTGCAGCAAGACAGCTTCAAGGGCGGAAAACTCAAAGGGCTAGTCCTAACTCCTCTACAACTGTCGCCATACAGTTGATCTACAAAAAGAAGAGCACCCGATGCAAGGGAAATCTCATGACCACTCACTCAGAAAGAAGACGATACTTGGGAAAAGTCCTCCTAGAGTGATTGAGGAGTGCTGAGCTCAAGCACCTTCAGGAGGAGACACAAATAAACTGGAGAAAGGGCTCCAATCCCAGCGGGACTGAGGGTTCTCTTCCTCCATCCAATCTCATTGAAGTCACAGAAAGATCTCGAATGAGAGTGGAAGGATGGGCTTTGGCCGTGGCAAGCCCGAGCTTCCCACAAACAGGGGAGGTATGTAACAGGGACTTATCCCTGTTCAAAAATGTGCCTTTAATCCACCAGTGTGGTGGTTAACTGCTGGTAGACAATTAACCAACACCACCTGGCTGATTAGAGGTGTCAGAAAAAGCCTGCCTCTGAGACAGGAAGGGAGATTATTCCTCAGTACACAGGGATGCTGACAAGAGGAAAGAGGTCTTGAGCAGAAAGGCTCTGCTGAGATCAAGACACCCAAAGACCTATATTCCTGGACACAGGGGACCAAGGAACCTACCAGAGACTGACATGAAGGGACACCTGCTTTAAGGTTTCTCTTGAGACTTCAGGGAATAGGTTGGTAATGGGATTATCCCTCCAGCCCTGGAGAATGGGACTGGGGAAGAAAGTTAGCCCTTAAACAGGGATAGTCGGTTGTTGTTTTCATATGTTTTGCTGTGTTAAAAGGGACAGGCGCAATAAAGCCTTATTTTAATTTCACCTTAATAACGGTCTCCATTGCATACCTCTGCACACATCTCTTACACTCCCACTCGATGATCTGTATCTGAACTTGCCCTTGTCCAGATACTGCATTGTGCCATCTGCTTCCATGGATCAACCCCTACGGACACAGGAACCCACTCGCTTCTGCCGTGCCTGTCGTGCCAAAAAAGCGAAAGGCGGCAGCCGTTTCCAAGCCAAGGCCAAAGCGAAAGGCTAAGGCTAATAAAGAAAACCTTCTGACGACTCCAAAGGCTAAGGCTTTTAAGAAGCCTTATTATATTAAGAAGAAATTCGGTGATGTACACTCAAAGCAAAACAAATGGTCACCTTATCCATTAGCCCTCGCCGCCGCTGCCGCTTCTCTCCCGGAAACCCAGAGGACACCTCCTCCATCACTCCTCGCCGCCGCTGCCACTTCTCTCCCGGACCCCAGAGGACACCTCCTCCATCACTCCTCGACGACGCTGCCGCTTCTCTCGCGGAAATCCACAGGCCACCTTCTCCATCACTCCTCAACGACTCTCTCGCTTCTCTCCCGGAAATCCACAGGGCACCTTCTCCATCACTCTTCGATGACTCTGTCGCTTCTCTCCCGGAAATACACAGGACACCTCCTCCATCACTCCTCGATGACGCTACCGCTTCTGTCCAGGGAACCCCATCTCATCCTCTTCAGCACCCATCCACCCAGATGTCCACAGCACCCAATGCACAAGATCCAGCTCATTAGACCTCATGCTGAATGGGTTAAGTGTCGATATCCCTGGGAACTCTATGCTGGTAAAGATAGATCTTCTTTTAGAAACCATGCTAAATATGGATAAACAGATGGAGAAGATGGATCAACGGATGGAGAAGATGGATCAACAGATGGATAAGATGGATAAGCGCATGGAGAAGATAGAGACTGACATAGCGGGGATACATAATTTGCTTAGAGTTCATGCCCTGTATCTCGGACACCGGAGCAGGGTGGCATGGATGGGATGAATAGGACCTTCAACCTTCCATCACCAAGTGCACCCCCTCCATCAGAAGAATATGCATTCATGTATGCCGTTGACGAGGATGACATGACAACCCTGTCAAGACCACGCCAGGAGACAACACTCACAAGGCGACCAAGACAGGAGGAAAGCATCCTCCCAGACAACCTACCCTTGCCTGCCGCCACAAGCACACCCGCTTCCAGAAGAATACCCGCTCCCAGAATCCAACCCACATACGCTTGCATTGAGACGGTGCCCGACATCATCCTGCGCAAGCTGCCCCAGCCACTCAGGGAGAAGTATAGGTTTTCAAGTGCTGGTATACCCCAGAGGCATGCCAAGTTAATTTTTAAGCACCACGTGTCCTACCCGGTGTACTGCGGATGGGCCCACAATGTAAACTACGAAGGGAATCGCAACAAAAAGGCTCATCCTGAAAATTTAAGAAAGACTATTGTTGAGGAATTGCTGCGCTATTTTAAAATTACCGATCCTTTAATGAAAATCGTGAGAGACTCCATTAATGGCATTTTGCGGCATACAAGGCATCGCCCTGGAAGGACAATCTGCTAGGGACTGAATTCGCTGCGTGATTGGTTGTCTGTTAAAATTTTGATTAATTTCTGACTTGTTCATTGTTTTAAATTGTATTTGTAATGCCTTTATGCCCGCAGACTTGGCCAGTCCCCAGTACTGAGGTGGGTAAGGGTATAACACGCACCCACAGCAGTGAGAGCGTGCCCGGAGTGTGGTAATTGCGTTGCCGGGCCTGGTGAGTAAGGGTTAACTTTATACTTGCTGAGTCTGGGGTGCCAGAAGTCGGAAGGTATTTGTCCAAGAGCCAGAGTCCAGGGATAGGAGAGAGCAGCGTAGTGATGTCCGAAAGCCAAGGTTCAAGGGCAGGAGAAGGCAGCGTAGTCAAAGTCCAAAGCAGAGTTCAAGTTCAAACCAAGGGAATCCAAACAAGGGCAGGGACAGGAACCAGAGCTGAAATAGACAAGGGAGCTGGGCATAGACACTGCACACACAGGAGCTACAGGAAAGCTATGCAGAGCAAGGAAAGAGAGGACAGACTGGGGTTATAAAGGAGGGAGGACAAATAACAGGAAGGGGTGAAGCAGGGGTTTGGCTGGGAGCTTGCAGGGATAGGTGTGTGAGAGCAGGGGAGGAGACAGGGAGGTAATCTAAAGTAATGGCCTGTAAGCTCAGAGGGGTGGAGCCAGTACCAGGGGAGGATTGGTAAATAGAGCGGGTGCGCGCGCCCTCTGTAACGCGGTCACGTGCGCGCAATACGCGAGTGCCAGAGCATGGGGTAAACATCGCGGAGGAGGTGTTCGGCTGAAGGGTAAGAGAGGGGGAAGGAGCGGAGGAACTGGGTAAGGGGACGGAGGTACGCCGAGGGGCGTGAGTCCCCTGACGGGAGACCAGAGAGCGTGAACACGCGCGCACAGTGAGAGGAGCGCAAATGTGTGCGGACCGCGAACGGGAGCGCGTCGAATGCGCCGCAAGGGAGTGGGGCAGTGATTGGGAAGGCAAGGAAAGGGAAGGGTTAGCCGCAGGGACCGAGGTGATGGGCATGGGCGTCTGCAGGGGGGGGCAAGGTGGGGCGCTTGCCCCCCCTGGATCCTGGGCTGCCAACAGCGGGGGACAGAGGGCACTGGCGTGACAGGATTTAGCGCGCTCACGATGTGCAAGGAAGCGCGCGCGTATCTTCCCTGCTTCCCCCCCCCACCTGGGGCTTCCCCCCCACCTGGGACCCCCCTTCCTCCCCCCGAGCCTGCTCACAGCCGCTCGTGGCACTTCCTGTGCCTGCTGCTAGTGAGCGCGTGACTGTCCGTGATGCAGAATCTTCCCGCTCCTCTACTGGTGGCTGCACAGTGTCCCCCCTTCTTCCCCGGGTCTCCGTGGCTGCCCACCTGCCCACCTGCCCATGGTAATAGTAGGTAGGTGCAGGGGTGTGGCTGCCAGGGGGGGGAGGGGTTGCCTCCTGTCCTGGTGCTCCCTCATGCCCTGGTGCT